>NC_079159.1:7510600-7817500 GCF_947563725.1 Argiope bruennichi | reverse complement strand
ACAAAGGTACAAATGGTATTTACATAGGAAACTAAGATCCTAATCCATTTTCTTTTTAAATACAAGGTGTGGTGGTAACATTATAAGCCAGTTAGCAACTTCCGGAGAGGAGTGTACACTTTTGTCTAGTGGCTTTGTTACCCGGCTACGAACTCTAACGTTGCGAGTTCGAACCTCAACCTGCACATTGGTGACCCTGGTTCTGAACAACCGCATCCTTGATTCAGCTATCATGGCGCCATCTACCGGCAGCAACCACTCACACACGCTCGCCGTTGCCCGCCATAATTCTTGGCGCAATATCAACGTTCGTCGCTCGCCATAACGCCTGAAGCGATAATTACGTTCGTCGCTCGCCATAACTGGCGCGATAAACTCTACCGACTCACTGGTTGGGGACTGTTGTGGTGGTAACATTATAAGCCAGTTAACAACTTCCGGAGAAGAGTGTACACTTTTGTCTAGTGGCTTTGTTACTCGGCTACGAACCCTAACGTTGCGAGTTCGAACCTCAACCTGCACAAAGGTGTCTCAAGCAAGATGTTTTATTTCTAACTTCTACACCATTTTTAACAGCGGCGTAGTCCCTCGCCCCCCCCCCGATCTCTTGAATCAAGCAACAATTATCTTTCTGGGGACATCCGAAGAATCTTATTTATAAGATTCTAGTTAAGTCAGCTGAAGATCTCGTTGTTCGAATATCAGTAGCAGCTGCTCTAGTGCGAGAAATTCTTGGCATTTTTGGCAGTGTACGCCAATTGCTCCACCGACGCCATCAAACATTTATCGCTGTGGATGGACGCAATTTTGAACAATTGTTGCAATCATTGCACTTATCAACGACACAGCCATTAACTGCTTTCTCTTTCTTTCATTTCTTATTTATGTCATTTGAGCCCATGCATTCAAGTGCAATTAAGGATTGTTTTAATTGTACAATAAATGTACCACTGTTGAAAATTTCATTAAAATATCTTCATTCTTGTAGAGGTTAGAAACAAAACCTCTTATTTCAGTTGAATTGAAACACCCTATATTTATGTATTTATGATTAAAGAAATGAATTGCTATGTGGGTCTTTGACGATCATAATGCTGTGTGAACCAATTTGGATGAAATACATCTTATCAAAATAAAGGAAATATTATTTTAAATTATGAAAGCTTTATAATAGTAGGGTTTACTGTTTAGTTATCTATGTTTGCAAAATGGCGAACTTAACTGGCGACAAAAATGAACAATATCGGCTTGGTTATTAAAGGCACGGTTTTTATTTTTTTAATTTCACAAATATCTTTGAGAAAAAAGAAGAGGAGAAGGTAGACGATTCTTGATAACGTATCTAAAGTCATGAACTTTCACAAGAAACAAAAATTGCAACAGTGGCTGAGGCAGAAGGACTCTGTCATAGTTTTATGTTTTTTTCCCTATAAATAATGTACTATGATACTATATTTTTGAGATTTTTCACAAAATTCTGTTTCATGGATTTTTGATGGCTATTGATGATGCATTTAATTGTCATTACTTTCATATAAAATAAAACAATTGACGAAATCAGCGAAATGTTTGAGGCTGGGGGACTTTTATTTCAGCTATTTTAAATATATAGATGTTGGTCGAACAGCTGATCTCCTAAAAGGGGTTAGCTAGAAAAAGTCTTAAAAATAATTAAGATGTCAAGCACCTTTCCTAACTCGGCTACGAACCCCAAGAATCACGTGATACTTTTGAGATCACTACGTGATTCCTGATTGCTTCGCTGGCTCGCCGTGTGGTTAGTAATGGGAAATTATAAGTATATTAATAATTTAAAGTAAATATACATTATTTTAAATTGCATAAAAGGCTATCATTTGAATCCATGAATAATTAAAAATTAAAAAAGTGACTGGATACTTTTTAACTTTTTCCAAAGTTTTTGTGGTAGATGCCGTTCACTACATTGCAACTTTTACGCAAAGAGTTGTTGTTTATGTAGATGGCCTAGAGAAGTTATCATTTTTCTTATTAATCTTTACTTACTAGTATTGTCTCCTGTTTTGAGTCCAATTTATTATGAAAATAATTTCCTAGATGTTTCCAACCGAATTTAATATTTGCTGATCCTGTAATTTTCTGATATTATTTGAAATGAACGCTTACTCATGTAGGAGATAATACCATACTGGGAACATCCAGACTATCGAAAAAAAAATCTGAAATTTTTTACCAATTCTACCATATAAACAATAGAAATTTGCGAACTGTTTCCAAGTGGCAATTAAAAAATACTTGATTTTGCATCCACATAAAAGTTTTATACCTATACTTTTTCATGATTCCGGTTTCCTGATTTGGTATTTTGCATAATCAGGGAAGAAATAAAATATCTGCTAGGAGAAATTTTATTTCTTCGCCTTCTAGATCAGAAAAAAAAAAAATCTTTGAACTAATCTAGTAAATAATTAATTAAAAATCAATCAATAGAGATATTTTAATTTTTTTGTTTAAAGTTAGAAAGAAATATTCAAATAATGACCTCGAACAATTTGAAAAAGAAAACTGAGTAAGAATGTTGAATGCAACAACTTTGCAAAGATTTCTTTTTTTTTAAAGCCTCAGAAGTCATACTGAGGGAAAATACATCCAAAAAATCTTCCAAAAATTAAAAAAGCATTAAAATTCGAGTTTCGAAATGCATTTAGTGTGGCTTACCATATTCAATGGCTATAAGTTTATTAATGTTGTCTGGATATTGTTGATGCCCACACATATATAAGCACTTCCTTTATAAGTATAAACACTTAAAATCTGCTTAAATAATACTGTGCATTTTCTGATATGGTATTTTAAATCATAGTAAATTGATTAAAATAATGCATTTTCCCAAATTACTAAAATAAAATACATATATACAAAATAAATCATTGATATATTTATTAAATTAAAAATGAATTTAAAAGTGCAGCCAAATTCATCATTTTATTAAACGAAGTGCTTCATAAAATACACTGCTTAGGGGCTCAAAATGCTAAAATACGTCCCTAGTGAACCCTTACAATTTTAGTAATGTCATCCGTTCCTGGTGAATACTAAAATTTAAGTAAGATTGTTATCAATTATTGCTAATTTCTCATTGTAAGTTATTCGATTTTGTCTACACAACAATGAGCATTTTTTCCTCTTTTTTGTAATTATTTAATAAGTTATTCTGGATTTTTACATCCAAGTGATTAAACAAATGATTACATTGCATGCATATATTTACAATATCGATTCAATTCGCGCAGATTCAAAATTACAGTTTCATATCAACATCAGCAGAGAGATGGCGCCATGAGCTAGGTGATTCTCATGTTAAAATAGATTGTTAGGAACAAGTAAGAAAATTACTCAGAAAAATATTATCGTTTATAACGATAGCATTTCATTAGAGTACACAAATAATTCAAAGGATATAATTTTATAAAATCGTTTGAATTAAAAATGCAGCACTTAATAAAACTCATAATCGAACTGACTTTAATTACATTGATTCTTTAACAGTTTGAATGATAAAACTTAAAACAAATTGTAATAAAAGGTATATATATATATATATATATATATATATATATATATATATATATATATATATATTCCTTGTCTTTTTATTCACACTAGTGTTTCAAAGCGTTTTGAAAGGAAATTTCGAATTATTTAATTGTTTGAAATAATACTGATAACTAAGAGCAAAAATATATCTGATCATTGAGACATTCAACCATATTTGCCGCAATACTTTAAGAATAATTAAATACATGATGAAATTATCTCACGTTATTTCAACTATTAAATAATTACCAAAAAACATTTTAGTCTAGTGAAAATTTCAATTTAAGAATAAATATTTCATCATTAACTTCCTTTGATCAGTGCCGAGCCAGTGGCCTGGCATAGAGGTAGCGCGATTTCCTCGTGATCTGGGCGTCCTGGGTGCGAGTCCCGGTTCCGGCATGGTTGTTCTTCATCTGTTCTATCTGCGAGATGTGTGAATGTGCCCCTCTGTAAATAGGGGTTGTGTAAGCGAATGTGATGCGTAAGTAGCTTAGACGTACTCTTGGTCCTAGTTGGCGCTACTAAAACAAGAGACGCTGCCTTGGCTGAAAATCGCTGACGGACTTCGTCAGGGAGCTTGTCCATGGCAAGTGCCATTAAAAACAACAACAATCAGTGCCGGACCGGAATGCCATTGTTGATATCCCCTTTCTTTTCTTAAAACCAAGTTTTTTTTTTATTATTATTATTCATTTAATATTTGTAAAAACAGTTTTTAAGTAAAAAGTCAAACTGAAATTGCAAAACAGTTGATGAGGATAAATGTTAAAATAATTAATTTCAGTACCCTGCGTACAAAAAAATTTAAATTCAAAAATAGTTTTCAACAAAACAATCAGAAATAGCATAATATTTTTAAAACATTCTAAATAATAAAAGTTTACTTTTGTTTGTGACACGAGAATTAGTCAACCGAATGTAAAAAAACTTGGACCACTCTGATCTGCAAATATATTTTAAAATGTGAAGAAAAAATCCTGAAAATAATGTTGAAATTTAAATTACAGTGAATAAGTCGAATATATAGGCCTTACAAGGGAAACTTCAAAAGTAAATTACTCTGAAAAGAATGCGAAAAATCTGAGGGCTCCAGAACCAGATTAAACTCTATAGGGACACAGGCAAAGCAAGCTCCATGCCCCTCCTCATTGCCCCTCCCCAAATTTCGAAACCAGATATTTTTTATTGATTTTAAACCAATATATATGTATATATATACAAATATTGTGATGAACTGAAAAATCGAAGCATCTAAATGTCAGTCACCTTCCTGAAAATCAGTTTTACATCTCGCATTTAAAAAGCATAATAATTTTTAGTTTAGCACAAAATAGAGACAAAAATTAAAAAATATTTCTACCACAATCTAAATATTACAATGTGATGCTCGTAAAGAGAAATAAAAGCCACACTGATTTGGAAGCAAAAAAAAAAAAAAAATGTCAGAAGCATAACATTCTTAAATTTAATAAATACAGGATTATATTTGAAAAAGTTGAAATACGTGGCCCTGATACCGCAAAACGAAAGCACAACATTGAATATCCTGAGGATACTACAAAAAAAAAAAATCTGAAGATCTTTAACAGTTTTCTATTTTTTCCTATTTGATAATCCCACCCTGATTTCAATAAATACCAATTTATTGGTAAAAGATTTCGCGTTTTAGAAACATGATCAACTGACAACACTTGAAGCGTTATCTCCTCTCCCGTCGCTATAAACATCTGCACCAAAACAATCGGACTTCATTCGGCTTAATATGACAAAGTATAACCATAAATGATTGTTATAGCCGTCAGAAAGGCAGAAACTTTGAATTTATTTCGAACTTTACCAAAGTTAATGTTTTATTATTAGTGTTTTACTTCTTTTTCTGATGGGAAAGGGGATTAAAATGCTATAAGAGTCGGCTCTAGTAAAAATCTTTAACGACTTAAAAAAAAATTGTTGTATTTCATACAGACATGTATTTTTACTGTCATATACAGGTGGCCGTAAAATAACTTCCTCTGTTTGGAGGCATCTGCAATTAAAACTAAGGAATGGAATGAAATTAAATTTCAAAACAAATGTAAAAAGCATAAAAAAAATGAAATCCGGATTTTACACTAGAAAAGAAGGATCAACGTATTAAAAATATAACGCTAAGTGATGATTAATAAAAAAAAAAAAACTTTATACGAGTTTTATGATGTACATGCATTTCTTATCATTCGAACATTCATGAAATTTTGCAAACTCCAATTTTTCCTTGTGTTTGTTGCAATCATAGATTCCGTTTTTTTGTTTTGATACTATCCAAATCTCTGTCGGTGATTTTTGCTACGAATTTTCATATTGTGAATTTGTTATCCTCAGCGAAATTCAATGGCAATATGTACATTAAATATGGTTTCCTTTCATACATTAGTTTTAGCTAAAATTGTCACCAAACAAGAAAAGTTATTTTCCTCCTTTCCTTTTAAAGAAACTTCACGATGAAGTTCTAAGAAATAAATGATCAGAAAAATCATATCTAAATAAAACTGCTGTAACAGTACTGAGAAGAAAGTTGTCGAAATTTGAGTAGCTATTCATAACCGTAGCTGTTCAAACCACCATTTTCCAATCTCCACATTCTAAGGGCGTTATTACGTTAGATTATTCTATAATCTCTCAATAAATGATCAAATGCAGTTCATCTGTGAAGGAATAGTTCTCATTGTTAGAATCCTTCTAGGAGATGCCTTGAAATGGAAAATAAATGATACTTCTCGCACATAGTTGCGAAGAATGCATGCGCAGACAACCAGCTGAGGAAAGTAAAATCTTTATTTGAGTAACGCAACAAGTTGATAGTAATCTGATGACCCCTGCTTCAGCATTGGCATCTGCCCTGGCCATAAACAGATTGAACCAGTGCTGTCAACACTGGAGGAGTTCAGCCCCCAAATACTATCAACTATTATACTATATGCTATCATATTATCAATACTATACTATTGAATTCTAATAATTGTGGACTGCAGTTGCAGCTTTTGTTACTTTAATAAGTGAAAATAATTGCCTTGACGATAAGTTTTCAAAAACATAGAATTAATATCATATATTATTTTCAAAATCAACTGACAAATATGTATAAAATTCAGGCTTTCACTATTGCAGTTGAATTCTAATGATGTAGCATTAATTATTTTATAATTAGGAGATGGGCTTATTTAGACGGGTTAAAACTATCTCAGATCTGATTGTCACACATTAGCTAATGAAAATTGCTGAGGAACCATGAACATTGGTAGAATGCTTAAATTTTTTAAGTGTTATTTAAAGCGCACTTTTAGACTTAAATATTTAATAACATTAGAAGTTTTGCTCCCTTCAATAGAATCTTCTCCATCGATAATGCCTATGGACACTTAAATCAAAACACTTACATCACTAAAATCATATTGATACAAATAATGACCCATTAAAAGAAAATTATATAATGTTGAATACAAAATAAAAAATGCTGAAAGGAAATATTAGGAATAACCTTCAATTTGATCAAAGAAGGGAGAATATAATGAATCAACATAAATATAACATAATAAAAATTGCAGACCACATCACATTGGCCTTTGCTATTTATTCAGAGTCAGGTTTTTTAGCACATGGATAAATTAATCAATTTAAACTATAAAAAATACCCATTTTAAGTAATTGAAATAAGTGTTTGTTACGTTTGCATTTATGTTTACCAAAACGGAAGTTGAGATTTCTGGTAATGATACGACCCAAAAGGGCAGGGAGGTTTTTGAACTCCACCTATCGTTGTGAATAGTAGAAGACGATAATATAATACGGAGTTCCTAAAATATTCACTGTTATTGGAGAGAAAAATGACACATCGATGCAACATGGTTAACATTCTGTTATTAGAGAATGTTGTGATTCGTCAAAATAATTATAATTAATTTAGAATTTTAAGAATTAAGCTACAATATTTTTATTAAATATTTTGTTATGTACTGTTATGTTAACTCGGTTGTAAATGTATTAAATATACGCTGTGAGTTTGGCATTCCTCATTAAAAAGAATATCTTGTTTTATCTCTTTCTTATATTCAAAATATGCAAAGGGAATCTATATCATTTTCTGATGAGGCTCCCATGAAACACGTCATTTCATTATAAGATTTGGCAACATATACAGCAATTTTTTTTCTATCAGAATGCAAACGATCATTTCAAAAAAAATGTATTCTAGTAGAATTGTGGTACAATTTAAAATTCTTTTCATCAGAGTAGAATATTCTTTTTTTTTTTAACAGAACGCAGGCGATTATTAATAATTTGTAAATGTATTGTAGGATATTATAAACATCGTCAAAAGTGACTTGAAAATTTCAGCGAATCTCCATATTTTAGGTTTTTTTGGCCAAAAAATTCGCATTTTAAGAGTTGTGTTATTCCGCATGTGAATGCAACAACTTGAAAACGCGGAAATTGAAACCTATGAAAATTGTTTTGTGATAGTAATACCAAAATTGTTATCAAGTTTGTTCATTTTTATCAAATGTTGGACACAATTCGCCAAAGAGGTCTGTCCGATCATGTGTATGTTGCCACGGTAATTCAAAAACGCAAAAAGCTAAAAGGATTAAATTTAGCATTTACTTTTATTATCGTCATTATAGTCTAAACACAACAAATTCATCAAAAGAATTTTGACAAATTTTGAACAAATTCATCAAAGGAATATAGTCTCACAGTAATTCTTTTCTTTTTTTTAAAGCGAATACGTAGTAATTGTAAATCAATTTGAAACAAGCCAATTAAAGGAAATTTGGCTCATTATTTTATCTGTGAAATGGTAAGTCTGTATCAGATTTTTTTTTCCAGTCAAAAGAAAGGAAGATTCCAAAATGTAAAATCATGTGTATTTTATTCTAGTTATCAAGCATGGAACGTGATATGTGTTACAATGTATAGAGTCGAAATGAGAATACCCTTACTAAATTTTCGTCATTCAAAACATTTAAATCCTTTTTTGAAAAAAATGTTAACCAGAATAGTTTTCAATTGCTTTTCTCATGGCGTTCAGCATAAAAATTATCATTTGGATCTTGAACCGATATTTATTTATTTTTTACTTTCTCGTATACGAAGTGTACAAAGCGAAAGTATAGTAATCATTAAAAAATAGTAGTTCGTCAATCGTCGTTCCGTTTCGAAATTTTGTCATTTCATACCTCTCTGAGTCCTAAACCCAGACATTTGGAATTATGCCTATCTATTTGTGAGAACGTTTACTCTAAAACCTCTGTGAGATTGTAAGATGAAATTTGGCATGTGACGTGGCATTAAACTAAATATCTAGATTTCTTTCCGATTTTGAAAAAAGAAATTCATCCATTCACAAAAATTCTGGTTGTCCGAGTGAATACGATTACTACAAAATGTAAAGAGATGGATCCATAAACATTTGGTTCATTGATTTAACATCTGGGTGTAAATCCGTTCAAATTTGGAGCCAAATCATTAAAGTGTCATGCGCCTAGATTTTGAAAATAAAAAATTAGAACTCGTAAAAAACTTTCGCGATCTTACACAAGGACGATCATTTTTACGAGGAGTGTGTGAGATAACGCCTAAATTAGAGACTATACGAGAGAGTTTTGAAGATACCATTTTCATCATGTTACGATTCCATCTGACAGATAAAATAGAATCGTAAGTTTTTAGTAATGAATTGATTAAGACTTAAATGGCGGCCTACTTTCGTCAATGTTTGAACTCTCTTTATTCAACCTGTTATCTCCTATCACCTAAAAATAATCAGATGACAGACACCATGTACTCATTATTCAGAATGTGCCTGTATCTGTTTTCCTGCAAGAATCCATGAAATAATAATAAAAAAAAGGGTTTGAGAATATAAAACAGGCTATTTATATTCTTTGAAACTAACTTGTTATGTTTTTTTTTTTTTTTTTTTTTTTTTTTTCCTATGGGTCGATTTTCCTAAGCTCGTCTGTGTTCACTGTACAATAATTCATAGCTACATGTTTCTTAATGAGCAGCTTGCAATTTATTCCTTAACTTTTGAACATAAGTGTATTTTTGAAATTTAAAAAATAAGACAGGTAATTTTTATTTTAATTTGCCAGTAATAAATTTATTATTTTTTTCTTGCCATTTTTTACCAATAGATTATTGGTAATTAATGCTATTAAAAATTGAAAAATAAGATAGGAACTTAAAATTATTTGCTAATAGTTAGCTTTACAAGTGGAAAAAAACAGAATATTCGAAATGAGGGTTTTATTAAAATTTATTTTACTCTTTGTTAAATTATTAATTACTATTTTTATTAAATTTTTAACATGTTAACTAAATTGAAAATATTTTGAAATGTGAACTTAAATTTCCCAATTGTTAAAAGAAGAGTCTCATAATGTGTACTGCCACAGGCATTAAAACAGCAGTATTTTAAGATAAATTAATCCATTCCCATATTAAAAAGTACTAAGAAATAAAAACAAATGTGAGAACGTCCAAAGAAACAAATCTCAACTTCACACTGGCTAAAGCGTGCGAGAGTCAAATAGGCTAATATTTCAGCGGGAAAAAAAAATATTCTTATAAATTAAATTTAAATAATTTTTTAAAAATTAATTAAAATTAGATAAATAGTCGTACAGAAATGAAATTTATGTAATTGAAAAGCTAATTTTTTAAATTTTAGGTTGGTGTAATTGTTTGCTCAAAAGTTATGGGGGAAATGTAAAATCTTCCAACTCTTCCCCCCCCCTTTTCTTCTTTTAGAAGATTGAAAAAACTTTTGAACAAAGGAGTAAATCCTTCTAGGTGCTAAAAAACATGTATACCATACTCCATCAAGAGATATAGAACTTTATAGTTCAAATGTACAAATAAGCAAATGGATTTCGATTTTATATATATGAATGAATAGACTGAATTATCTGATTAAATATTTTCCACTTTAATTATATTTTAGATTTAAAATTTTCATGAATCCCATTATTAAGAAAATGAAGCATCACTGAATCATTATTAAAAGAAAATTCAATTAAAAACGCCATTATAAATTTCAATAAATTTAAAATCATAATTATTTTGTCAACTGTTTTTGCTTAAAATTATTGTAGGAAATGAAATAAGTCTATTCGATGATTTTCATAGTTTAAGTTGCAGTCGCATTTTAAAGTTTAAGAAACCAAACATTATACTAAATATTAATAATAATAATAAATAAAGGAGATTCGAGCATCTAATTCGAAATTGAAGACTTGACTCTTCTACTTTTATTTTATTTTTGCAATTTACATTTAATTTTGGTTATGATAACTTTCATTAAAAAAAAATGTATTTAATTTTGTTGCCACGCGAATGAGCATAAAATCATTAATTAAAACTTTGGAAAATATTTAGGTAAAATATACTAAAATTTCGATAGTTTGAAAAAAAATTTACTAAAATTTAAAACAAATTTATACAATTTATTATTTTAATTTAAAATATTTTTGAATTAACACCATTGAAACATTTTTTTTAATTTTTAAATAAAGTAAAAATGCTTTTTGAGAATAATAATTTTCGAAGTTTCGAAGTATTAAAATTTCGATTTGCTTTTAATTAAAAATCTAATTAAAATTCCCAAAAAAAAAACTTTTATAATGAGCATCTATTACCCAAGCAGTAGCTTTCTATCAAATTTTGTAATTCTAGATTTAATGATCTTGTCCTATACATATAGCATTTATTCATGTCGAATTTTATAACCAATTAATATTATCATGTTAAAAAATATTTAATATCGTTGCAACCCATGTTTGTGCAAACGCAGTAACTAAAACAAAAGGATGTATAAAACACTAACGTAATTATAATATGAAGTTTTCAAATCGCTTCATTTATTTTTTTATTATTTATTTATTTTACATTTTCGCTTGATTCAATATTTCGCTAGTTAAATCAGCTGCAAAATATTATTAGAAATGCTTTAGAGAGAACTACCATTTCATTAAGTAGAGGAAACAAGATGTAAAAGTAGTAGTCATGAAACAGAAAATTTAACGAGCCCTAAAATAGACTTAACTGTTATTGACTGATGAATAATTGCTACGGCTTAATTATTCCATATCAGTCGTTTAAAAAATAAATCATCTGGGGGAACAAGATGGTCACCAAAGGTGACTAGTACTTAAGAATATTATTTCCATTTTATTAGTTTTTAGAAGAAAATGTAAGGAAATAAAATTATTACATTGTAAAACTAAATTTTTAATTTTTAATGGCCTGAAAAATTTTTTCATTCGATTACATACTTCGACGTTATTGAGGGAAAAATAAGTAAAATTTTCTTTCATTTTTTAATAAAAACTGTTTCAAAATTTGTTAACCTCTTTTCCAATTGAAACTTCTACGCAAGAAATAATTACGCTCCCAGTTTCGTAGTTCCAATTGCAAAGATCTTGAATTATTTATGACTCGGTTTACAGATAATATGCTAGTATATATCTTAATGATATAAATTGTAATCAAAAGCCATATTTAGTAAATTAATTTATTCAAATACCTTGTCATTAAAATAATCCTAATAATATCATGTGAAAAAAATCAAATACATTCGCCAGTGTTTAAATTTAGATATAATTTCCTGGTTTCATCTGACTTTTAAACTAAGGTATTTCCGAAAACTAATGACATGGTCAGATTCGATCGGTGCACTGACCTCGTCCTGACCCACAGCTGCAAAGGTTAAGGATGTTACTAGGGGAATGCAAGGGGAAAAAAGGAGCAGACCCTTCCGTAGCAATGACCCTTCCTGACTCTCATAGAAGAAGAGAAGGGAAAGAAAAAATATTCCTCCTAATCCCCCCTCCAAGTAAACGGCATTGACTTTGGTCATTCGAGACCTTGAAGTCAGCTGTTTCACCTAACTCATCTCCCCTACCTCACAGTCATGATGATAGGGCAGGGGGTAGTTCCCAGGTGTGTGTGTGGTGGGGGTTACCTGAGCTCAGGGGTATTTTCCGTTTACATGCAATACACAGTTGGTGACAGAAGCAATAAATTGCGCATAATTAATTTTATTCTGAGTAGTTATTTTCTGTATTAATATTAGTACGAGTAAGGGGTGAATGAAGTGAAAAAATGGTTTTTCTGAAAAAATACACTTTCCAATACTCTTTTTCTCTATTTCCTTTTTTCCTTTTCTTTAATATTGCAATAAATAAATTATCAGTTAAAACTAGAACCTCCAGTATTTTTCCACATTAATTAATTTCTTAATCATGCATATAAATCTTTTCCTTTAATGAACTTTTTAACAAGTCTCACACAATGAAATCACATTTTTCCAATATGATTTTAATGAGAGTACTAATGAAAAGTGTGAATGCATAATAAATATTATCATTCCGATTCATTGTAAGTTTAAATATAAATAAAGATTTTAAAGGTACCTGAATTCTAAATGTCAGTCATATGATCAACATATGTGGGAAAAAAAAGTTATTATCAGCTATTTTTAGTTTTTAAAAAGGATTGTGACCAGTTCTTAAATATGAAAGAAAACCGACGGGAATGATCCCCATATAACTTTCTTTAATCAAATCTAATAATCGTATATTTTCTATAATTATGTAATAATCGCATATAGCATTAAAATTTTAGACCTTAGGCAGAGCCATGAAAGCCGCTATAAGTCATTTCTTTTTTTAAGGTCTCGCAAACTAGCATTTTGTATTTCATAATACAAGGAAGAAAATAGAATATATATTTGGATGTCACCCAATTGAAATCAAAATTTGGCACAGTGCTGCAATGTTAGTAACAAGATAATAAATCAAATTTCATTCACCTAAATGTTTGGGTTTTTGAGTTACCGCATTTGCATGCCTGCTAAAGTAGACACTAATAGACGGACAGCGCATGGACGGATTTAATTCAAACTTTTATTTTGACTTACACTTTAGATGCTAAAGCTGAGGGTCAAATTTTATTATTCTAGCTTTTATTTATTATCTTAGAAAAATTGTTTTTTTTGTCAATTTTTTACTTTTTTTTTATAATCACAGTGTAATGTCTGTTTCTATCGCATAAGTAACCAGAAAAACTTCATTCAAGTTAATTTTGTTTAAAATTCGGTAGAAATCTGCGAATTTCATATAAAAACAACATACCAGATTTCAACTGTCCAGTGCAAGGCATTTTTCAGTTTTGTTTTCACAGACAAGCAGAATTCTAAAAATGTGTTTTTCAATCACACTTATGTCAGAAATATGGGAACAACTGGACGTTAATATAACTAAACTAAACCAAACTATGTCAGAAATATGAAGATTCACCAAAATCTGGAGTTCGAAATTTCGACCGTTACAAACTTCGTGTACGAGAAAATAAAAAGTGATTAAAATTATGGACTTTCCATGACTTGATAAAGGGTTCCTCATGTATGATTCACTCAATAACCTCAGATAGCATCCCCAAGAGCATTTTCAGACTTTTAAAAATTATTATTATTATTGCTTACTTCGTTGCTTAAATTTCACTTCGCCGTTACTTAACTCAGAAAATAGCATTATAATGTCAGAGAATCCTTTTTCCAATTTTAGAACCAATCATTTTTTCAAGACGCAAAAAGTTCCTAATTTTAATCGAAGTATCTCCTCCAATTTTACAGAAAACTAGAAGAATTTTTTCATGTGTTTTTATTATGATATAGAGTACATTTTTGTAATCGACCTTGTCAGCTACTCCTTTATTGTTTGAGGATTTTTTTAACCTCCTTATTTCACCGCTAGGGGCGCTGTAAAATGTCTGAAGAAATTCAGCATACATATTTTTACATACAAACAAAAATTAAATAAGCGTAAATATTCATTTGCCTATATAATATTTAATTTCAATAAAATATTAAATCCTTAGTTTCTACATATGGATAATAATAATAATTTTAAAAGAAAAAGGTATTGTACAAGAAACCTAGACATAAGTGTTCAATCGGTATTCATTATCAGTAAACTTTCTCAGAAACAAACTCTTAACCCTATTTAATAATGAGGTGATAATTACTTTAAAACATTGAGACAAACTACAATTTTTGTTTCGACACTTGGTACATAATTATGCAATAAAAACAAGCAAATTTTCAAGTAAAATTAAATTTTATTCAGTAAACTTAAGCTAAAAAAATATTTAAAAAATTACACATGATATGCTAACTGGATGCATTAAAAATTTTTAATGTTAAAACATGAAAATGAAGTCAAACAATTAAACAAAAAACTGCAACATTTTTATAAATAGTTTTTAACTCCTACATGTACATATTAATTTTTTTATTTTTACTCAGTGAATTAAAAATAAAAATAAATGATGCAACATTATATAAACTTAACATTAATAATGGCACATTAATAACGGCCCTAACATTAATAATGGCAGGAGTTCGCGGATCGTACATGCAATTAAATAGCAAAATGATTATAGCGAAAATTTCGACAAAAAAAAAAATGGGAACTTGTAGCAGTTTCATTACTCTTATCTTCTCCTTTGGATAATAGATGGCGATGCCTGATTAGGTACGCATCCCATAGTGCATTGAGCTTGTAAATAATGAGATGATATGTTGTTAGGTGCGCGCGCGTTAATATCTTGTCTTGTCTTCGTGTTTTGTGTGAAATGTGATCATTAAAGAATTGTTCCCAAAAACATGTGTCCTCTTGCTTCCACTGCACGGATCATAATGATTACCATTCTACCACAAACTGATAAATATTACTCTTAAACTAGCTTTGAAAAAAAAGATTAAAAATAAAAAAAAATAGCATGACAGTAAAATTAATGCCACAATAAACCCTATTAGTACCAGATATTTGGAGAAGTACAATACTTCTCCAAATATTGTTAGCTTTTCTGAAGGCCAACAAATATCGTGAAGATATCATAGCAGTTTTGTTGGGCATGTTGTCCTAATTTCGAACAATACTGCTATTTTTTGACATTTTTTTTTGCTTTGCTTTTTTGTGTGGTGATTTGTACAGAAGCTATGGTGGAAGAATATATAATTCTCCCCCCCCCCCGAATTATACCTCCTTCAGAGAGTTCTAAAATTTTTTTAATAGCGTAGTTAATTCTTCCTGGTGCTAAGGAACATATTTACCAAATTTCCTATGAACTATGAATGTGGATTTATATCAGATTTAAATAAACAAACAAACAAACTTCCAGTTCTATATTTATAAATTATTAACGCTGATGACGATTTAGAGTGAAAAAATGGTTTTATATGTCTGCCTTTATTTGCCTTCGTTACTTTACAGTTTCCATTTGACATAACTAATATTTTGATTGCATGTGATTATAGGAATCTTATTGCTCCATTGCATCACCTCTTTTCAATTCTTGATTTTTTCTACAATAAAAGTGACTTCTATAATAAGGCAAATTAGCAAGAAAATCCCTTTAATGAAGTAATTATACAATTATTTAATGATTAGATTAATTCATTCTCGGAAATAACAAAAGCTGTCTTCAAAGAATCTGTAGTTATTAAACTTAGTTAAATGTCGAGGAAGAAAGCATTCTTTAAGATAATGTGAGATCCTCAAAGATCAATTCATATGCCTTATCAAAGGTATAATAATAATAAAAACTGTCCTTCAGAAAGGAGTCCCTCTTAGTAAACAATAATTAACAACATTGTATCTATACCAGCATGATATTATCCAGTAGTAGTGTGGAGATATGCATTGTACTAATATGAATAAAACCAACGCTATTAATCACTTCAGGGTCTTTAAAATCATAGAAGTTTGGAGCTCCCATTTCAACTCTCTAACTTCCAAAACGGATTTTTTTATTGATATTAATTCAATTTCCATATACACAAATTAAAATTACAAAAAAAGAGCAAACTTAATTAATAACACATTTAATTGCGGATCTCTTTCCATGTAGTTACTTTCAGTATCAAGCGTACAAAATAAACTTTTAACTTAAATTTAAAAGCATTTTTAAGCAAAATGTTAAAAATATATGACTTTTTAAAGCAATCGAACTACTAGAATGCAAATTTTGCTGTTGATTTGTTGAATCAATCAACTGAAACCGAAAACAACTGGACCACACTGAAGGAAACGAAATGAAATTGAAAGCACGATGAATAATACTTATGGAATAATGCTCTGAAATTTGAATAGTATTTTACTTTTATGAAATTAGAGTTTTAATCATTATATATCAGATGAAGAGATTCAATTAAATTATTCACTTAAATTACTAAAAATCTAATGGTTTGGTTTTTTTGAAATTAAAGGGTTTCTAAGTAACTACCCACTTTAGCTGTGTGATAATCCGATCCTGAGTAGAGAATGTGTTCTGAAATACTGCTAGACCTTCATTTTGGAGCATCTATCGGACGACATATTGAGCTTTATCCCACACAAGGATCATCTAAAATTCAGAGTTCAAAAAGGAAACAGTGCATACATACCAAAATTTTAACTAGTTTGATTTTCGACTTCTCAGCATCCTTTTTAAATGTTTTATTTTTATTGCTGAATAGATGTTTAAAATGAGCTTTAAAATATTAATGAAATCATTTCCAGCAGTTAAAAAAAAATTTTAAATAAAAATCTGTATCAGCTGATATTTTTTATTCGTTTTTAATTCTAATTTCATGAATTCTTTTCAAAACTATGAGAAATTTCAGCATTAATCTCGTTAGTCTCATTTTGTAACAAGTTATAGTAACTAATTCATTATTAATTTCGATTGTAAATTTTCAAATTTAAGATTTATTTCGTCAGTCAATCGCTTGTCAGGTGATGATGATGATGATGATGATTGAAGATGTTTAATGTAGATGTACTTTAAAATATTTTCTTCATCCGGGTACTTCGTGCGCAGAGTATTGCGCAAAAAATCATAACTATAGTTGTTAGACTTGACAAGTGAAGTTGTTTAGTACGCGACTATAAATATATGTGGTAAAGTATAGATTTAATATTTATTACTATTGAAATGTAATTTTTAATATCATAGAAAGTATGTTTTGATTCTTAGATGCCCAATTCTCTTATGATTTGGTAAATCTAGGTTATTTACACAAATATGTATCTATAAGGTTGCCAAGTCAGGACGTTTGCCTTTTTCAATTAGGCCGAATTACTTGTTATTGTTCTGGTTACGGAATTTTAAAATCCTTCTTTTTGATAACATCCTATATCTTAATCTTCAGCGTAGAAATTATAGAATTAAATTTTCGCTCTGTTTTGGAATATAAATTGGTTTTAGCATATGCTAACAGTAGATTTGAAAAGTAAACAGAAACTAAATTTTTTTCCATAATTTCTGACAATCCTGGGTAGTGGTCTAATGAAGGTACTGAAAGTTATCAGTACCAGCTGTTTCTTAGTTGGTTTTTGTTATTTTTTGAGAACTTATTGATATCTAATCTTAATTCCCTACTGAAAAGCTATGCATCTTTTGTACTTATTGCTTTTATTCATTGTTCTTTGATAATTTGTGGATTAAATTTATATTCTTCTTTGGTTTGAGAATATGTTTATTAAATTAAATTTTCAGATCTTAAAATTAACAAATTGAATTCTTTCTGGGACTTTTGTTTTTAATATTCGAATGGTAAACAGTCATGGTTGTCCGTTCTATATTTATTAATTTTGTTTAAAAAATGTTTAATAACATATCATGAGTTATAACGATGTTTAAAATTACATACATTTATTTCAGTTTATTGGCAAATTACAAATTTATTTTGAATTTATTTAATTTTTCATATTAGGCCTAATATAAACAAAAATTTACCACTCAGAGATATTGTTATAGCATAAAATTAGATTTAAACTCTCTGAATCATGCCATATCACTTTCAATGCCAGATCATTATTTAAAATTTTTTTTTTCAATCCTATTGTTTGATGAAAGAAGTATCAAGGATACCTTTGATTTCATTCTCATATATTATAGGATATTAATTTCATTAACTATGTCAGATTTTCAAAATTGTAGTAATAATTTTGATCCATGTTAAACTAAATGGTTAAAAACATAGAGAAATGAAATTCAGATTTTTAAAAATGTTTATTTGCTTTTCTATCTCCAATCATCCAGTATATTTATTTGCATTTTGTAAAATTCAAAATTAAATATAAATTAAGATCTAAAATTGATTACTTCATTTAAAGTATGGGATATATATTATATTAAATTCATTGAGTTAAAATATATAATTTTTCATGCATTCAATTATCTTTATTCTAAATGAATAATGTACAAATTTTTAATAGCATATCTCCCCTAGTAGCAACATATATTGTACAATATTGTGCTACAGGTTGTGCTATCTGGGTCTGTATAAAAATATTATTAAGTATTTGTAGTTAATAATTTAAATATAAGTTAAAATGTAATATTTATAAAGTTACTGTTTTTTTTACTGCCTAAAATTAAATAGAAACTTTAAAATAAGGCAGACAAATTTACATTTATTTTGAATTTCATACAATAAATGAAATGCATTCTGGAATTCAAAATTTCTGTAAACTATAGTATATTAAATATAAATAATTAATTTAGGTAAATAATTTCTTAAAAATGCTTTAAAACATACTTATTTTCTTTTCTTTTCTTTCAGATATCTATTTTGCATGCAAGTGCTCTGTGGTATTTCAATTCTTTGGGTAGTATTGTTTTAATTAAAAAGTCTGGTACTAATTAAGGTAGGTAGCATCAATTTAGGATTGCAGTTATAGAGAAGTATAGTTATTTTAATGAAATAAATAAGACTATTTAGCAAAGTTGACATTTTGTTATATTTAATGTAATTTCATTATTCTTAAGGTTTTTAAATTTTATTTTAGACAAGTATATCTTCAAGTGTGTCTACAATGCTATTTCATGATGAGCAAAATCTTGAAGTAAGTTTTGATCATATAAAATTTTTAAGTACTAGGAAATGTTCTGTATTTTATTTTTTGTATCCATCTCCTTTCTTTTTACATTTTAATCTCTAGAGAATTACAATCTATTAGTTGTTAACAATTCTGATGTGACACTATTCTTGGCTAATCAAACATTGTAGTCCTGTTTTAGTCCCCTTCCTTAATTTTACACTTTTTAATTTGAGTAAAAAGTGTCTCTGTAATTTAAATTATGGTTTGTATGCTAAAATTTTTGTCCTTCAGCTGTTTTCTAAAT
The DNA here is from genome assembly GCF_947563725.1 of Argiope bruennichi. NCBI lineage: Eukaryota > Metazoa > Arthropoda > Arachnida > Araneae > Araneidae > Argiope > Argiope bruennichi. Next base: position 7,797,706 of record NC_079159.1, on the reverse strand, counting down.
GTTCTTGAACCTTTAAAACATGTTTTACAATCCTCTCCTTCTAGTCTTGTAAAATTCTTTGCTGATTACTATTCCAGTTTTCCCCTCACTTTTTCTCTTGATACTTCTAGAATACTAGAAGTGCATATTGGATGAGTTATCACTATGCTCCCTTTTCATTCTCTGTAGAATAAAGTGTTTGCTCTTAAACCTTTTAAAATTTCTTGAAGAATTTACAATTTAATGGTTATTTTCCTTCTCTGTTAAATTTTTTTTACTTTATTTTAAGGATGAGTTATATATAAAATTCTGGATAAGTATGATTTTATTATGATTTAGGTTGTATAAGATTTTAAAATTGATTTAATTGCATGCATTTTAATAAATTAGGGAGGAATAATTAGTTCTAGAGAGCCTTAATCACCATATAAATGTTCTTTCAGATGCTCCTGCACTTTTAAAATGTACTTTTAAAGCTTTTTTTATATTTATGGAAAGTTGCAAGTTCTAGATAAATACTTATTATTTAAAATTGTTTCAATAGCTTAAAATATGATTAAAACATTAAAGTTAAAAATTCAGCTGTCTTTATCCACTAGCTCTTCCACTAAAACTTTTAAAATTCATTTCACACCCTTTCTTTCTTCAGTCTTGTCTCTTTAGTGCTTGGTAGACTGCTTCTTTTACTTCTTCTCCCTGTTTTTTTTTTTTTTTTTTTTTCCCTTCCTTTTTCTTTGTACTTCTAGACTTGAAAATGCATTTTTTTAAAAGTTAATTACCTTCCCTTATTCATTCTTCATCTTTTTTCTCTATAAAATCTTAATTGGAAAAGTAATGATTGTTTCCCTAAAGTGTTTTATTTTATTTTAAGAAAGGGATAAATCTTGGATATGTGTGATGTTATTATGATTTTAGTTAAAAATATTATTTAATCTATTTTGGGAAGAAATTTGGCTTGAAGTATGAGCAAGTCATAGTGTACTTATAACTTCTAGCTGTGTTTCTTTTCTTTTTTCTTTTTTTTTTATCCTTAAATGCTGCTGCACATTTAAAATGACTTTTTATCTATGAAGAGAATGATCACAAGTATCTTTGCAGCTTAAAATATGATTAATTCATGAAGTCTGTGTAAGATTTGTTGTCTTCATCTACAAGGATCTTTCTCTTTCCTCTCTCCTCCACCTGGACCTTTAAAATGCATTCTCCCCCTCCCTCCCCCCTTCAGTCTTGTTAATCCCTTTGTAGAGTTCTACCTTCTCCTTTCCCTTCCCTCCTTTTATTGCTTTTAGACACTGGAAATATACAGGAGAGAAATGACATCACACTTCCATGTCCAGGTTTTCTTGATATTCTATCCTTTTAAAAAAGAACTTAAATAGAAAAATCATGATTTTTTTTCTTAAGTTTTTTATTTATTTGGTCTTAAGAAAAAGCTTTAAAATATTGGATAAGTTATTTGGATTGACTGTTATTCTAATTAACACTGTAAAATATTAAATTTTATTTTATAATTGGGCAGAAAACAAGCCTTAATATTAAGTCCTCATGCTTCTAAAATGCCATATAGTTTTCCTTCAGATACATGTACTTTTTTTATTGTTTTTTAAGATAACACCTTTCTTTCTATACATCTGTTTATTGTATTTTATGAAAGTTTACAAAATTATAGATCAAATGCTTTATTTTTTTAATATTAAGTATCATAGTCAGTCAAAAATATGATTAATATTTTAAAGGTAAGAGATAAGCCTTTTTCCGTTGTTTTTATCCATTTGAAATTTTACTGATCTGTGAAATGTACTTACTCCAATGGTGATTAATTATTGTTTTGTTAATTTATTGCAGCCAAAAGAAAAATGAATAGTTTTAAAACTTTGTTATACTTTACTAAAACGGTATAACTTTGGGGAAAGGAATTTTTATTAAACTGTAAATTGTTTATTTTAATGTAGGAAGTTCTGTTATTATTTTGTAATGGTTTTTCTTATTCAGATATTCTTATGGACTTTAAATTGTGTAATTGTAATTATTACACAATTTAAGTAATTGTGTAATTGTTTGATATTATCATTTTTTCTTTTCCCTATAATTTTCCCTAATCTTCTTTCCTTTTTCAAATAGTATTATAAAATCTTAGAAATTTCAATTTAGCCTGTAAAAATTATGAATTTATAACAAATTATGAAGTTTAGTTAATTTCCAGACTTCTTTTAACCAGATATCTTTATTTTACATAATTGTTTTTTTATACCTCATTATTTTAGTAATTAAAAAATATATTATTTTGTTGCAGTTTGGGATAAATTACAGTATATATGATTTTGTTCTAAATAGTCATTTGTAATTATTTAGCTGCCATTGATGAATATTTAGCTTTGATAAAGATAATTAATAATTTGCAAAATAATGTAATTGTTGTAATTGAATTTCTCTTATTGTATTATGGTGAAATTGTCAGTTTTTAAAGATTAGCTTATATTTAGTGCTTGCTGTATGTCATTATTTATTTTCAGATGTATTTTTTATGTTATAATTTATTAATTTGAAATTATATGTTATTTTTTAAAATATTTTTTTTTACTCTGGAAAATGTTATTAAAAATACTTGTTGCTATTAAAATAAACTTTTTAAAAAATAGCAAGAAAAGATCAAGATAAATTTATCATAGGTTGATATATATATATATATATATATATATATAATATAATTTGTTCACTTATAAAATGTTTTCGGCAGATTTTTAAAGTTATACTTTTTTGGAACAATAAAACAGAAAACAATAGTTTTCCTTTGAGCATTTTATTCCCTTATATATGTTTGTTCTGAAAGTGACTGTTTGATATTTTATAATTGTAATAATGTTTTCCCTTACTTATATATCTAATAAATGTATATTTAAGAAATTTATAAATTACAATTGTATTCAACATAATTTCTTTCATAAATATTTATCTTTTAATAATTGACTTTGTTATTTTATGCATGGAAGGAATACATTGAAAGGTGTTTGTCCCAGTTGATTCATTCACTGACTCATCAAACAATACAAATTGTTGACCTAGAAACATGCAATTTAAAGAATGCAATCTTTGTTCTGTACAAGTGCAAAGAATTTTGATACTTAGTTTTTGAGGAAAAATTTACAGAATAAAAATTTTTGAATAATTGAATTGCTATTATTTGTATTACTGAATTTTTAAGCAAACTGGAATCTTCTTTTGTAATATAATAAACATTAAAGATATTTTAAGACATAAAAAATATTTTTGTTATCTTAAAATCCACAGAAGATTTTCTAATGATACTTATGATATTTTAAAATATATCTGAGTTTTAAATTATTTTGAAGAAATACAATTTTAACTTTAATGTTTTTTAACATACCATTAATGGGACCTTCTTGAATGGGATAAGCTATATAGTTGTCTGTAAATCATACCAGATACACTTTCTGATCCCCTTCTTTGAGATTGATAAGAAATATTTTATTATAATATTATACATTGATAAATTGAACTTTAGTAGTATAACATAGAGCTCTAGAGATCATAATTATCTTATAGTTTCTGTCAATTTGGCTGATCATTGGCTTCATTATAAATGGATTAATAAATATTGCCCTTTATGAAATCGTGTATAATTTTCATTTTGCATTTCCTTATTTCAAATTTTATATTTTAATAACTAAGCTTACTTAAAAGTTATATATTTACTAATTATATATCTTTTTTATTTTTGTTTTATTACTAAATAATGCACATTGTGTTTTAAAACAGCTTATAAATTTTTTCAGTTTATAAAAAAATACTTTTTTACCCCTAGTGCCCACTATGCATGGAGCCTTTCGAAATGGACGACTTTACATTCTTTCCATGCACATGTGGCTACCAGGTAAAAATCTTAATCTGTTCAGCTTTGTTATTACTAAATCTTTTGCAGATAATATTTCTTTTCAAATAAAACTTATAAAAGAAAGCTCATTGTTTAAAGGATTGTGTTTATGGAATGATTTAACATAGATAGATTGTCAGATATGCTTATTGTGAGTTTTCCTTTTCACCACTATATCCTATAATTTCAATTTCTATTTGCTTTGTATGTGTATGTTTATTATGTTGAAATAAAGTTATATGAAATACATTGATTATATTCGGCAGAGTGAATTTGTATTTTAATTTAAAAAATGGTTGTTTTAATGGTTCATTATTGGTTTGCTCAAGTTTGCTTATATACTTGGAAAAAATTATAAGTATACAAAATTAATGATTTGCATTTGAAGAAATTAATATCCCTCTTTATTATAGATTTGTCGGTTTTGCTGGCATCGTATTAGAACAGATGAGAATGGACTTTGTCCTGCCTGTCGAAAGGTAAATTATAGATTGCATTGTATAAATATTAAAATACTGAACATATAAGCTCTTATTATTGTTTATGTTTAAAATACATCTTGGTTTAAATTGGTTTAAACATTTCACATGTAGCTTGCATAAATACTACTTCTTTTATTATGGAATACAAGCTTTATTCTAAATCTGGTAGGAGGAGCACATCATGCTGTGCATTTTAAGAAATGCATTCTCCTCATTTTTATTTATGAGCATTACATTGCTTTTTATTTCTGTTTAACTGTGAAGTAGAATCTATGCTTTATTCAACCTCCTGCCTTACCATAACAAAAAAAAAAAAAAAAAAAAAGCATTATTTTATCATTATGAAATTTCTGTGTTTCATAATTTTTTATAACTTTTTTTGTTTAGATGAGTATGGGGGATTATTAATTGTAGTAATGTGAATATTTATTAATTTTAATATTTTTAAATACATTCTGAATTATTAAGAAAGTGTTTTATCATTTGCATGTGATTTAAAGAAGTTTTAACATTTAAAGATGAATCTAAATATTTACATTTAAGATACAATTATTAAACATGTTTTATTATATTAGATGGCTTTTATTTTTCAGAAAATGATTTTTTTATGGTATTTCTAAACCAAGTTTGTATTTTAACATTGTATCAATTGTCTGATTATTTTTTTATTCTTTGATATATATATATATATATATATATATATATATATATATATATATATATATATATATATATATATATATATATATATATATATATATATATATATTGCTTTTAATATTTACTTTCTGTTAACTTTTCAGCAATATCCTGAAGATCCTGCAGATTTCAAACCACTTTCACCAGAAGAGTGAGTTTTATTATTATTATTATTATTACTCGGTTTGTATTCATTATACTGGCTATTTAATTAATTTGATTTTGCATGATGCTGTTTTCATTTCTCATAATTTTATTCAGGTGGCAAAAAATAAAAAATGAAAAACGTCTGAAAGATCAACAAAAGAAACAAAAATTATCAGAATGTAGGAAGCATTTAGCTAATGTTAGGTGAGTCTATTAAATTTTATTTATATATAAATGGAGAAATTAGTCTTCATTTTGTATCTTTTATAAATATTCCTTTCGATTTGTCTATTTAGATTTATTATGTTTTTCTGTGAATTTAGTAAACTTAAAAAAATATTTTTTCAAATTTTGAATTTAAGGTTTTATTGTAAAACAGTATTGAGAACAATTTGTTCCAGGATTTCTACTTATTTCTAGAAAAAAGAGCCTGTCTAAAAAGCTTGTTAACAATATCTTGTATCTAATTGTCTTAGATTAACTAGCAAAAATTATAGTAGAAAATATCATATACATTGGCATAGTGCTTAAGAATTTTAAAAAATTATATTTGTAATACAGTTTATGTATAAATACATGATGACACCAGAAGATCATTTTTCTTTGAATCCTGTCATTTCATTTCCTTTATAGGGTTGTACAGAAAAATCTAGTTTTTGTTGTTGGGTTACCAACAAGATTAGCAGATGCAGAAGTTCTAAAAAAGTTTGACTATTTTGGGAAATTTGGTAAAATTCATAAAGTAGTTGTGAATCAAAGTACTTCGTATGCAGGTTCTCAGGTAAGAGTTATAAATTTGAACATTATATTCTATATATATAACTAGATCATTTAGTAGTTTTTTATGCCTAGAAAAGTATCCAAAGTTTGATTGAATAAGGAAGTTCAGCAAGCTTGAATTCTATAAATGAATATTTTGAAAGTTATCACTTTCAACTGCAGCTTCCTTTGCCCTTTGATATTGTTTAAACCTGTGAAACCTAAGCCATTCTTTCAAGTTAAAGCAAAAGTAGAATCCTGTGTAGAAATATAATTAACTCTTTCCCTCCTTTCTTTGGATTTTTTTTTTTTTTAAGTTTTAATGTATTAAATGTTGTTTACTGGGTATAGTTTGATTATATAACAAATGTATATTTCTCAATGATTTTCATTCTCTTTATTTGATTTTTAAAAATTCTGATTATTCTTGCATCCTTCATGTTAATTAAGACAATTAAACTCTTTACATTCTTTCAGAATGTTTTTTTGGTAATATTGCTGGTTTTATTTCAGGGCCCTAGTGCGAGTGCCTATGTAACATATTGTAAACCTGAAGATGCGTTAAGAGCTATAAAATGTGTAAATAATGTTCAAGTTGATGGTAGGACCTTAAAAGCATCTTTGGGAACCACAAAATATTGTAGTCATTTTCTGAAAAATCAACAGTGTCCCAAAACGGTAAGTTTTGGATTTATCAATTCCACATCACACTAAAAATAAACTTGATAAAATATAAGTTTGAATATTTTTAAATTGGTTTTTAAGATGCTATAACATTTTAAAGTTCTCAATTTTTATTATTTTATACCCTTTTAGGATTGTATGTATTTACATGAACTTGGTGACGAAGCTGCTAGTTTCACAAAAGAAGATATGCAGCAAGGGTAAATATTAATTATTAGTTTTTATTTGTTATCTGTGTGAATGCAATATCTATATTAATGATTTTGTATTTGCAAAATAAACTTCAGTTTCATTTTCAGGAAACATCAAGAATATGAAAAGAAACTACAAGAACAAGTATTAGGCAATAATAATAATAGGTGTGTATATTATATTTTGTATTTATTGTAATAGGTTTTTCATTTGACAGTTTCTTCTTTATTTCTTTGAATTTCGTTGTGAACTATTCATTTTTCCCAAATGTTTTATAAAATATTTTCAGGTTTCATTTATTTTTTATAAAAAAAATAATGCAAGTAATTAGAAATGATATAACATGGTAAATTAAACATTGGATGATGTCAAGAATTTCCCCATTCCTTTTTATTTAGAGGATCTGCTTTAGAGTCAGTGTTAATTGTGAAGAAATAGAAATTCTCAGAAATAGTGTACTATCATAAATGTAATATATGCAGCAATAGATTTCTTAGGATATAATATAAACTAACCCTTATGAATTTTTCAGTGTTATGAATTTTAACTTGCAAAAAATGTTAAGGCATTAAAAAAAAATGAAATTTTTGAATATACACTTTAATCAGTGACCTCGAGATTATTTTAATTTCTCTTTATCTTTTTTTAAAAATTTCTAGGAAACAAGCAGCATCTCCGACACCCCCACAGACTACCACAAGTTCTGCCAAAGAATCTTGGCCATGTCCTGTACAGAATGTTAAAGAATCTCGATCGAACAGAACGAAAGATTCTACACAAAGCCAGAGAACAGAAGGAAAGAACAATCGTTCCAAAAATAAACATACATCAGAAGGACAAAAAAGGTAAATTATTTTCTTTGTTTTTCTTTGTACTGAATATTTATAAAACTTCTGAATTGAGTTGAAAGAAAATGTCCAATTTTCCATACCATTCATATTAACCCTTTAAGCATTTTTTTTTTTTTATGTTCAATTTAAAAATGCACAATTTATCTAAAATTGTTTTTAAAAAAATTCTACATGTAAAATATCAGTAATTTCATTATGTACTTAAGAGTTCAGTTCATTCTTAGGACTGAAAATTCAAAATAATTGAAAACTTAGAGGGTTTAAGAATATTAACATATTACTGGAATAACTTAAAATGGTATTTTAAAGAAATATGAAATTTTCATTAGATATTTGTGTATTCATTTTATATTTTGTATACAAATGTATTTGTTTTGATTTTGAAGGACATTTCATAGCTTAAAATTTACTTTTCATCATCCTTTGTCCCATCCATCTTTAATGCATGATTATTTGTTCATCATCTGCTCTAAGCTTCACCATGTATTCTGTCTTGACACAAATTATAATGGATGCATTGGAGGAAAGAGTGAGAGATAAAACATGTCACTTAAGTTATAGGAATGTCCAAATTCAAATAATTCAATATACTAAGCTGGCTTGTAGACAAATTTGAAAATAACATTTTAGGAAGGATATTTACACAAAGTTAATTTATGTATATGCCTAGTAGCTAATCGTTTGGCAATATTTTTCATTAGGAATATTTTTAATAATGTTTAATCTATATTAAAATATTATTTATTTACATGAAGCCATTATATTTTAAGTCTTCTTTATTCCAGGAAGAGTTTGGAAATGTTAATGGAAAGCTTAATTTTGAAAATTAAGTAATAAAGAATCAGAATGCAGAATTGATGGATTTTTTTTTTTTTTTTTTTTTTTTTTTTTTGTATAATGCTAAAAAAAAGGAAGAGCCAAAAATTGGAAAATTAAATGATAAAATAACTTGCTATCTATTGGGGAAAGAAGGGGCAGTACCTATCCTTGCAGGAACTTTTTTTAAATGTTGTTCATGACTTTGAGTTTTCCTAGTGATCTGTTTTCTTTTCTGGTCTATCCTCTGTTCTTGCTTTTCTTTCTTTTTTCATGCTAAATCAGACTGTTTGCTATATATGTGAAGTTGTTGTCTTTTTCTTTGCTTTTGCTGATCATAAACAGCTAAGCACTTTGATTTGGCCAAATGTGGTGATAAAAAGCTGTCTGTGATTTCTGGCAATCAGTCAACTAGTAATTTAATCAGTCTAAGTGATTGCATTAATATTAAGCAAAAATGGTGAACTTCTGGGTCTCAGCATGAAGAGTGTCTTGAAATTTCTTAACATTTAGTTGCTGAATAACATATAGGCCAAGCAAAGGCATCTGCTAGTTCAAGGCTGCTATTTTCATGCCTATAGCAAGCAATAGCCTGCCCTTGTTCCACCCCATGGTGGGCTCTATCTTCATAATCTAAATCTATCCTTTTTGCATGTGTTATTATAATAATTCAGCTATTTCAACTTACACTCTTTTTATTATTTGTGCATGGTAGTCCCTTTAAACATATGTTGTACTGTGATTCCTGGTGAATCAGTAGGCTATGGCATAACCAATATAATAGTTTGCCATCAAAACTGGTGAACTCAGCATTGGAAGTGTCCTGAAATGTATCACTGACATATAGAAGACCTATATAGCTTTTAAGTCAAGAAAAAGCAATTGTTCATTCTGGGTCTATAGCAAACAATAGTCTTCCTTTGTTCCATTTTGTAATGGACAGGGCCTTCAAAAGAATATATCCTTCTGGGATGTATTCTTATAGCAATGCAGCAATTGTGACCTATGCATTTATATAAACATATAGAAAGAGTACTAGTGGTGTACTGGGAATAAAGTTCTGTAGGTGAATTTTTTAAAAATATATTTGTTTACTTTGATATTGTAATGTTTTAATATATTTCTTTTTAAAATAAAATTTTATCTTTTATTAACACTCAAGCTTATCATGGTAGAAAAAGACTTTTTGGATTAAAAAAAATTAAAAATCTTGCAAACTAAAAATTTGTTTTGCAGTTTCTTATTAAATTTCATCTCTATTAAGCATTAAGGGAAGCAATGAAATATTAAATGCTATTTATATGGTTTTCTTTTATAATGGATTGGATGAATTGTTTTTTATAATTTTCTTCTGAATCTTTTGTTGATGTTTTGATTTTTCTTTTTATAATATTTTTATATATTTATTTTTTAATAGCAAAAAAAGCAAAAACAAAACTTCTGAATCTGTACAGCATCATAACTCCTCAAAACACTCTACAAAAGAAGATGGTAGTACCACACAAAAGAAAAGTCAAAAAGGAAAACATAAAGAAACTACAGCAGCACAACCTTCTGGTCATTCCCCTTTGCCATCTCCAAGCAGAGAACTTTCTATTTCAGATGTTCTAGAAATGAACCAAAAAAATGCACAAACCACATATGTCTGCATCACAGAACAGCAGAGCCAATCAAAACCAGTCTCAGCCAGTATCAAGATAGCTCGAAGTGAAAGCCCGGTGTTGCCACCTTCACCTCTATCTTCTTTGAGTTCCTCCTTTACACCTTTTGGGAGCTTATCTAGTAATTTTCTCTCATCATCTTCTCCTTCTCCTCCGCCCAGTAACAGCAACCCCCCTTCCTTCGGGTCTTTGAGTGGTTCTTCAAATGCTAATGAAGAAACATCTCCTGTGAATACATTTGTTTCCTCGCAGCAAATCGGGGAGCAGAAGCGCCAGTCACCACATCCAGTCTTTGTCTCTGTGGAAAATAATGATTCTCTCTTTAGTCAATTGAATTACCACACCACATCAGGCGATGGTAGTTCTTATAATGGCCATATCTTCAATGAAGGTAGGTATAAGCTTATATATATTTGCTATATTTATAAGCTTTTATATAAGTATTTATTTGCTACTTACAATGAACCCTTTGCCCTTGAAGCTGTTTTCATGCAACTCGAGGCGTCTTGTAGCACTTTGAATTTCTTGCCTGAACTTAAAATGATTATACACACAATTTAGCATATAAAACATTCTCACACTTTATTAATCTTAATATCTACATGCGATATTTCAATTGTATACTGAGTTATTTTTAACAGAAATAATAATTTTTGCTGTGCATCGTATTTCCATGCCAAACAAAGTAGTGAGCAAGAGTCGCATCTCGAGTTGTGGCACTAAATCATATGGTGAGTGTCACCTTTTGAGGGCAAAGGGTTAATATTAACTCAAGTTTGCCATTAATCTGGTGCATTGATCCATATCCATAATGAATAGCATGTGATTAGTAATAGAAGTATTGTAGGATGTTGAGCAGCAAACAGTTTAAATATAAAGGCATTTTGCATATCTCAAAAAATCTTGATTTCTTCAGAAAACAGTAAATTATTTTCACGAGGAAGTCATTATTGCAATTGTACTACAACATGTTAAACTCGTGAACCATATATTATTTTAATTGAAGAGGTATACAAGATTGTAATGATGTTGAAATAGAATAGGAGGAGACTTTAGATTTTCATTTAATTCGTATCTGTACCTTTTATTTATAATCATAGAAAAAATTAAATATAAAATTATATAATGTCCATTAGAAACAGATCCTCAAACTGACTATTCATAAAATGCTTTTCTTGTTTTAAAAACATTTGTTGTTAAAAGACAAATCAATCCTTTTCCTAAGCTAATTAAAATATTTGGTTAAAAATAGTTTTTTGTTAAAAATTTGGTATTTCAATAAGTCCCTCCCTTTTAGTTATGTAGAATTCCTTTCTTCTTCTGACAAACTTAGTATAAAAAATTCTGCATGGAATATGTAATTTTTTAATTTTCTTTGTAGATAAATATTTTACCTTTTAGATATTTAGATAAAATTTTATACTTATATAAACATATAAAATTTCATAAGTCTCTTTTCAATTACTATGTAATAGTTTTTGAATCTCTTGCTATATTTTCAGAGCCATGTAACACAGACAGCTCAGACTGGAGTTCAACTTTTTCATTTGAAGAACCCCAGAAACCTGAAGATGATTTGGGTAAGATTCTGAGAATTTCTCAGCTCTTTTTTTGTTTCTCTATAAATATGTTTCTAGATTATCTAATTGTAACAAATATTTATTTACATTTCATGCATTTAAAATTTTCAAAGCTTTGTATTAAGAAAACTTTTGTTAATCTTCTAATTGAACTAGTGCTCTAGAAAAGCATTTTGTGATGAAATTATTATTCTCAATTTAAGATTGCAAAAGTGGCTTTGTTAATTTAATTGTATATTAAATTTTAAAAAATGTTTAAAGTACATTTTAAAAGAATTGTATGATAATTTTGTTTAAGAAAGCCTAGACTTAAGAAGATTTTCAATAATTTAAAAGCTGTATCTGTTTACAAATTTTAGTGTTGCTCTTTCAGAGTAGGTAGTTAGTTACTTAGTGCTTGACAAAATTCAAAAGTTGAAAAGTTTTCTTTTTGATATTGCTGTTTAAAAATGATATGTAAAATGTGAATTTCAATTTATAATTTGATTTTTTTTTTTTAAATTTTTATTAAAGTACCAAAAAGCATTTTAGGAAAAACAAAACTCCTTTGGCATTTCTTAATAAGTTTTCAAATACTTATTCAACCTTGAACTTCTCAAAGTTGACAATGCTGGAAACATTGCGAGAAACTATCTCGCTAGTTAATGATACAATATGTATTTTATTACTATAAAATGTATTTTCAGAAATTTAACAACTTTTTCTTCATAGAACTCCGTTATACAAGATGTCGATTGATAGTACTTGTAATTAGTGTTTAAACAACAAAAATATAGAATTGTTTAAAATCTGGCATCCTGTTCACCAACTTAGTCTAAGCACTCCAAGTTTCCTTTACTTCCAAGTACATTCTGGATATTCAGTCCGTTTAGGATTGTACTTACAGGTATTTTCTAAAATGACAAAGTGAGCAAAAATGCTTTATGGTTATTATTTTCTTTATATTTTGATATGCCCTCACTCTTCTTTTACATTAGAAATACTCTTTAAGATTTGCATTATAATATACTAGTTGCCTCAGATAAGCAGCTGATTCACTGGGAATATTGAGAATTTTTGGTTACAAATAAGTAGTTTAAAACTTCATGCTTATGATTTTGCCAAATTGTCTGACTTTAAACCTGTCATACTTTAATTATCTTGTTTATGCTGTGTTTATTGTGCACATAAACCTTTTTAATTGAGACTGGTCTTATGACAACATGTTATTAAAAACATCAATGGAAGAAAAAAACTATGAAAATGGTTTAAATTTTAGGATAACTATGTTATTTATTATTAGAAATCGGATAAAAAAAATATTTTTAAAAATTCCAAAAATTTAATAATTTGAGATTATTAAATTGGTATCATTAAAACATTTTTAAACTTTGATGAAACAGTGTAAAACTTATTTTTGTGCAATAATATTTTCAGAAATTACAGTGAAAAAATATCAAAATTCTGTTTAATTTTTAATTAAAATTTCAAAATAATCATTTCAAGATGCACATTTTCACTCTCTAAAGTATACATGGGCCAAATTTGATAGTTGCAAATCAATCTGAGAACAGTTAGAGAGCATACATTCTTTTATTTTTAGTTATAGATTTCATATCCTATTTTAATGTTGTGTCATATCTTTTAGGTGCTTATAATTATACATGTAATAATTTCTAATTAAATTGTCTGTAAAATCTTTTCTTTAGACTTTGATCCTTGGAATGAATCATCTAAAGGATTAGCAGCTGTTATTGCTGAAGAAAATTCTGCAATTAATCCAAATTTCTCGGAACTTCCAACACCTCCTGGATTTTTCCAACCCTCAAAAGCCCCGGTGCCAAACCAGCAAAGGATATCTGTTCCCCCACCTGGTTTCTGTAGACAAGTTCCTCAGACAAACACTTTGTCTGGCATGTATGATCCTTCAAATTTAGGTGAGTAAACAGTAAAAATGATTTCTGGTTGCAATTCATTATCAATAGATATTGCTAATTTTTTAAAGAATTTAAACATCTTGAACAAAAAAAAAAAAAAAAGAAAGAAAGAAACGATTCCATTTGTGATGTATGTATATATAAATCTTTCATATCTTAAAATTACTTTCTTTATCGGCCTATGATCTTTGTAAAGGTAGAACTAAAAACATTTTTGCTAGCTACAAGTAAGTCGGAGGGTTTCCTGCATTTGTGGAATTCATTAGGAATCTTAATTTACTTTTTCTCCATTGTAAAAGATCTTGTTAATCAGTCAGTTATTTTTTAAGATAATCTCAAGAAAATGATTCTTAATCTGATTTTATTCCATCACTTTATAAATATTTTTTTTTTTCTTCATAGAATAATATTTTTCAGTTTTTAAGAAATATGTCGAATTATCTTCTGTATCGTGTGTTTGTTTTGCCTTTCAAAGTTTTAAATTTGTGGATTATCTAAATTTATGAAATTTTGATAATCCATGTCTTTCAACAGTATTTACTAGATAAATGTTAAATTTCAATATGTGTTTTGAATTTCTACAACATATACAATATCACAGAAGAACTGTTAAAAGATGAGTGGATAAATAATATAATACATGTTAATTATCATTAATTAGTATTTCCAAGCTTTCCCTTAGAGAACATCCTGCATTCAATTAGCCTCTAATTGTTTGTCATTGAAATTTATAATGTATTTTTTAAAGTATGTAATTTTGCAGCTGGGCATTTCCAATTTTCAAAAGTGCACACACTTTTGAAGCATAGAAAACAGTTCAAACTATGCCTTTATTGTAGAATTGTACAAACTTTCAGTATGAGAGGGAGATTTTGAAAAAAATATTTTCTTAATAAAATATTTTTATTAAGATAATTATTTAATTATTATAATTAAATAATTAATTAATATAATTAATGGCCTTTAATTATTATAATTAAATGGCTATTAATAATTATAACAGCAATTATTAATAATAACCAATTAATTGCATTGACATATAAATTTTTCCTTGACTTTTCTGTAGTTGCAGCATATTATAGAAAAGTCAAGGAACATACAATCAAATTTTAATGACTTTTTGATGGTGAACAAATTTTTATAGACTTGACATAAGTATCTAAGCAGCATCCGTTTTAGTTTTATGTAACTTTTTAATGCCATAAAATGGGTGTTCAGAATATATTCCATTGGGGACATTTCTTTTCACACCCTTAAAATTAACGAAATTTTTCCTAAATGACTATTTATACATTTCTTATTTTTTGTAATCCAGTTCTGAATATTATTATAATGTCCTACATTTACAAAAGTTTATTTTCTATCCCTTAGTTTTGATTATGAAATTTGTTTTTTTACATAGCTTCTATAATTACAAGACATTTTCCTTCATAGAATTCTTACAATTGAAAGCACCACAAACAAGGCAGACTATGAATGGTTGCTCACATTACTATCTTCAAGATCAATTACAGAATCCTATGGAAGTTTCAAACCATTATAAACAACAACAATTCCCCCCAACAAATTCTCGTGATAATAATTATATGGTAAGCGATTTTCGATAATATTTTTCTATATAATTGAATGTTCATGATAATACCTTCATGTTGGAATTATGTATATCTCTCTCTATACATGATCATTTATTTCAGTTGTTTTCCAAAAGTGACTATCCTTTGAATTCACGATATAAAAATTATAATATAAACAACCTATTTGAATTGTTTACCATATACTCTGAGTTTTATTTTGCTGTAATCAGGGCCCCAGAAAAGTACTTAATTTTTCGTTAGGTCCTTGAAAAATAACTTTTTTTTTTTTTTTTTTTTTTTTTTTTTTTGTTTGCGAACTAATAAAAAAAATCCTATTTTTAAAATGTATCTCCTGTGATTTCAGGTGGTATTATAATGGCCAATGTTCAGTGAAACAGAGAAGAAAATTAAATTTCAACTTATTTTGTCACAATTATTAAATCTGAACACATTTTCCAATTACTGTTTTGCGCGGAAGTGCTACTATTCAATATTTTTCAAAAATCAGTTGCTGTTGTACAAGATTCTTTTCTTTTTTAAATTTTATTTTTGCCTCTTTCTGATAATTATATCATCTGAAATTGCAGAACAACAATTTCTGATTAAGAATTTTTTCAGTCCTCATATTCAAATAGATAGAAAAGTACTTCGTCATTTTTCGGCTGTTTCTTTTCAACGAAGGTGAATTTTTCAAAAACTAAGGTATATAGATATCTAAAATCTTTTACTAGTCTTTTCTTTCTGTTTAACACATCTTTAATTGGAATTGCAGAAATTAAACTCAAATCGGGGGGGGTGAAATAATTTGATAAATGTAAGCTCATAAAAAAAAATTATTCCTGATATAATTAAGCTATTTTAAGCTTAATTTTTGATAGTTTATTATAAAAGTTTTTTTTTTAATCTAAAGCTGTTCAGTTTAAAGTCTCTCTTAAATTAAACTTTTATTTAAGGATGAAAAATCAATGTTCCAACTCTCACACTTCCTCAACCACCCTTAATCTAATAACATATTTGGTAGCAAATTTAGAAAGCATGTTTAAACAACCAACTCAGTAACTTAAGCTTGTTATGTAAGTCTGTGCCTGTTACTTATTTTTTCCCACATGTTGACTCTTTTCATAACAATTTGACTGGATTATTAATTCTGGTTTGAGAATTCCACCAACAAATCTCTAATCACCCTCTGTTCAGTTTGAAAGAAAGGAGAAACAGTGAGCAGGACAACTACACAAGGATGGACACACGTAGTAGTTTTCAACACACATAGTAGTTGGAGTTAATATAACACCTAAATACAGAACTGGATGTTCTTTGAAATGCGAGGAGCATTATTATTGTATAGCTTTTGTAAAGGTGCATTTGTATTTGGCACATTCCAAACTTTCAGGGTATTCCATTTATAGGTCCCTTTGATCATAATTTATATAGTCTTAATGTTTAATGAACATTCAATCAATCTTGGAACAAGGTAAATGAATTCACACTTTTTGTTTTGGAAAGGAAAGAAAACAGGGACATTGAAACTATAGAGTAGGGCTTCAGCTTTAATTGAACATTCTTCAGCCAATGATATTTTATGACATTTCTGTATTCTAGGAGAAAAGTTACTTTGAGAAAGATTTTATCATTGGTTAAATAAATCAGTAAATTGAAAAATTTTGATTTATTAGATTTTGAACCTTGTTTTATTTGTGTATTATTTATTCAAAAGTTCAAAGAGAAAATTATACTTAAGATTTTTAGAGAATTAAAAACTGCCTAAGAAGTTTTAGAGAGCAAGGCATCTGGAAAGTGCAGTTACTGGTATTTAGTGAACAATCGAAGTGAGGAACAATTTGATATTAAGACAGTTTGTGTGTGTGTTATTTAGGCTGTTAATTTTTACTGTTAGAAAACTTTCTGTATCATGAAAATTGATATTCTTTAAGGCTTATAAAGTGTAAATAGCTCTTTGCTTTTTTAAAAATAAGAATTTATATATGTGTCAGAAAAATTATTCCTAGAGTCTTTAGGTACAAAGTTATGAAAAAAATCTTAGAAATGTTTATTGGAAACACAGTCAACAAATGAAAAATGCAAATATCAGAACTTAATATGTTCCTTCATTTGGAAAATTTCCTTCTCAACTATGTATTTGCCAGAATTATAAGTGTTCACATCCAAGAAGAGTAATAACTAAACAAGTTTTGTTATAATGGGATGAAACCCATCCTTTGTGTTCTGAATTAAAAGCATGTACGAGAAAATGAAAATGACTTCTATTTTAATCAAATTGAAATCTTTATAAATGATGTGGTTTCCATTACAATTTGAGGAATTTGAAGTATTCAGAAGTATAAGATTCATAAATTTTCATCAAAATATAGAACAGGTAGAATATTTTATTTGAAATTTTCATAAGTAATTAATATACTTATGATACAATCCTATGGCCAAACCATAGTTGTAGGGGCATTTTTCTGAAATATATTAATGTCAAAAAACTTAAGCAAGAAATGTTTTAAAAGCATTTGATTTCTTCTGAATTGATAAAAATGCATTTAAATATTTAATTTTCAAATCGCAAAGGAGGTTGTTTATGTAGAAAAAAATGCCTTCACTCTAAATATGTATGTAGATAAAAAGAAGATGGACCATTGAAGATTATTGTCTGAAAATGTTGAAAAGCACGAGAAGAGAAAACCCATTATAAACTATACGATTTAAAATTAAATAAGGAGAAAAAAAAGTGAAGTGATACTTTTTAAACTGATGGAATTTCTGAATAAATTAGTTGAAAAAGCAGTCGATAATGTAAGCTTTCAGTGCATAACAGAATTAAATAATTTTAGGAATTAAAAGTTTCGACAATGCAATTTAAAATGTAAATTTTAATTATTTTAATGGCATACTATTTTCAGCTAATTTATTTGAATACAAATAAGGATATCTTAATCTGTATTCATCTCTTACGTTTTCTTCTTAATTCTGCCCAACACTTTTCGAAAGTAAGATTAAAATATTCTTATAGAATTAGAATTTCATTTTAATTAAATTGTCCAATAAACTACTAAAATGCAGCACCTTTTAGTTGTTTGTATGAAATTAGCATCTAATATTTGCTACGTGGTAACTATCAGTAAAAGTGTTTACATTATGGTCTCAAAACCCATCTTTAAGCTGCAGGTTTTTTGCTTATGAACTGTGGATTAACGTAAGAGATATTTTTAGTGCTCTTTCCTGAAGCATTTAAAAATAGGTAGAAAGTAATCATGCATTTGAGAATTAATATTTTAAAATAATATTTGAAATTAATATCAATATTTTTACTTGCATTTCTATATCTAAAGTATGTAACTTTATGATCCTTTAATTTTCTAAAGTCCTTAAAAAGTCCAGATTTTTTTTTTTTTTTATTTTTTTTTTTTTTAACATAATCTTTGAAACCTTATTGGAAGTTTGGTTATATATAAATGTTACAAGAATATTGATCAGATTAGGATTGTTTTCCAAAATTATTAATGTATTAGACTTTGATATGCATTAAATTTCAATATTGAATACTTCTCACTATTTTCCTAGTAACTATTTTTTGAGAACCTATTTTTACTAATGTTGCTGATTGAATTATAATTCATATATGCTTCTTTTAGTAAACTGTCAAAATTAATGCTTGTTAAAATTATAAAGTATGTTGTGATTTGGATAAATAATTACTTTAAATTTTGTATTATGACTAAATATAGTTTCTTATATTAAAAAAAGTCAATTTTATCAAGAATTGTGATTCCACTTTGATTTTATCAGTAGAAGCATCAAAACTATGTAAAAGGGAAAGAAACTTGTAATGTTTTGAGTGTCATAAGAAGAAATGATCTACAGTATCGTATGTTACATTTTTGTACTGCAATGAAGGTTAATGTATCTTTTTTTCTTATCAGGAAAATCTTAGACTTAAGAAAAATTTTGAAGATCGAGTGCGCAATCTAATTCAATCCGATGCATTTTACCAATACTCTAGAAGTGTTATGAAAAATCAGAATCAGAATGGTAAGTATATCTGGAATTTCAAGAAACCCTTTTATTTCCATAATAGATTGCTAACATTTTGTGGATGTTTTAAATTAATCCATTTTACAGTTTTCATTCAGAAACACTTTGTTTGCATTTGTATGATTTGCTACATTTAAGTATAACTTTTGTTTACAGAGTTTTTAAGGTACCGATTATTTTTGGAGCTTGTGCTTTTCAGCGAGACTCATTTGTGTTAAATATAATTTTTTTTTCCTTTTAAATTTCACATGATTCATTAGATCCTCTGATGAATTTTTACTGTTATAAATCTTGTACTAAAAAGACCAATATTGCTTTCATGTTATATAACATAGTTTTAAATGAAATTTTGATTCTCTTGCAATTATTGCAGTTTGGCAATTTTGGAAATGAATGTTTCCTAAAATTTGTTAGATTTGTAGAAGTTTAGCAGATCAAAGCATCTTGGAAAGTCTTAAAAACTATTTTAAGTGACTATTTAAAAAATAAAAAAAGATCAATGAAGGAAATCAGGATTTATTGTTAAGTTGAGAAAGAATTCGTTTGGACAAATTATCATGGGTGGAAACAAAGCTTTTAATTATATTCTGTCAGCTTTTACTTTTATTAACATATTGGATGCATTAAAGTTTTTTTTAAAAAAAAAATATCAAAAATGGGTTATTATTTTTTCTTTTTTTCCATATATTCCAATTATTTCCATATGTAACGGCTTATTTATTTTGCTTTCCTTGTAATCATTTGCACTGTTTCTGAAAATATTCCGTTTTGTATTATGAATTTTGCAGTTGATCTTCCATAGTATTTATTTATCACCTTAATATCTTTATAAAATCAGGTTTGTTTATTTATTTTTTACTGTATTCATTAATTTAGGTCCAACATGGAATCATCAACAGGGCAGAGATATTAACTGGTTGGCAAATGAAACTATGTTAAATTCGGGTAATTTGACAGAAGGTAAACATAAATAAAATATTCTCTTCTATTTTATTTCAGCATTTTAAATTGATCTTAATTTTATCAATGAGTATGATTTTTTTTCAATTGCAGGAGTAGTATTAGATTCTGATTAATAAAAATATAATTAAAAAACTAAATTCTTAAAGTCTACTTTTCATTCAAAATTGCATAGTAGTCTTGAGTATTTTCTTTATTAATATCTTTATACATTGATTTATTCGTATTCCGTTTCAGGTCAAAGAACTAATACTGTTTGGTTAAAAGCTCTGCAACAACTTTCAATTGATGAAAATCAAATCCATGGTCATTCTCCCTATGCAAACCCTTTTGCATTAAGAGGTAAATTATTCATATCAAATATTTTTGAAATGCCTTTTTTAATTATTTTTTATTACAATTTTTCTGTTAAAATTGGAATTCATATTTATAATCTATATTTGTTTCAACATTTTCTGAACCTATTTTGATCCCTTTTTATGGAATATATCTTATTTGTCTCCCCCTTCCCCCTCCTTGATTAATAGACACTTGCTGTTATCTATCTTCCATGTTTTTTCCTTCTCAATAATTGTTTAAGTTACCATTACAAGTTCAAAATGTAGCTGCACTTTTAACTAAAAACAAGTTTTTTAATAAACAGTTGTAAACAGGCTGTATTTCTATACTTGCTATAAACAATACTTTTTATTAAAATGGTGGGGGCAGTTGTATCATTTAATTGCAGATAATTATGCTAGTGCCTCTTAATAACTTTTTCATTCTTTGATATGACCCTTATATCTATCAATGAGCAGTTTGAAAGTTATCATGTGTTATCTCTTCTGTTATTTACTTTTAATTCCTATTTGAAAAAGAAAAAAAAAATATTTAGTAGTAACAATGGAAAATAGCAATTTTATATGTAGATCATTCTTTAAACTTTCAAGATTCTTTTTTTTTACAAAATCTTTTTGAAATTTATTTACAGTTTAATTAAAATGTATAATATTTAGTTTAAAAAATTGAAATTATCTAATGGAATTGAATAAAAATTTACTTTAATTTCATCATACTTATGTTGCATTCTCATCTGACTGTCGCCATATTAAAAAATTTCAAAAGATACAAAATAAAATACTTTACGTTTATAATTAAATACATATTTTTTACATTCTTAACTTTTTATAGCTTTTTTTGTTATGGTTAACTTAACTGACATTTTACATTTTTACTAATTCCTCTTTAAGACAGTTTTAATATAAATGCAACTGATATAAAAGATAACCTGCTTCAAAAACATAACCATTTAATTAAACTATTGTAAAAGTTCATGAATCATTTTTGATTAACATGCAGATTGAATTTAAGCGACTGTGTTTAATAATTGTGATCTATTAATTTCCTATTTTATTCTGTGTAAATTCTTTCAATTGTTTTTTCATATCTTGGAATGTTAACATTGTGGCATATATAATAGTTGAATATATATCATAGTTCAAAATCATTTAACATATTTAATTCTAATAATTTTTCCAACAATATTATGAGAGGGGCTTCATTTTTTGAAATTATTTGGTTTCTCATGTTCAATTACATTAATGTCAATATAGCGATTTATGTAATTGGAAATAGTTATGGCAATTAACTTTTTTCATTTCTTGAGCAACAAATGCTTCTGTTGGCTCTCTTTCATTGTGCAATTTTTTTTTTTATTTTTTTTTATCATTTAGCAATTGCATGACTTTTTTTTTTGTTGTTGTTGTTGTGCAGGACAATGGGCAACTGCCCAGTGCCCTCCTCCTGGTTTTGTTGCACCCTCTAGGTCCCCAGTCAACACCCCTTTCCAGCACATGCAAGTTAACCAGAGTGAGTTTGCTTTTCACAATTTTTTAACCCTGTTTTTTGCATCGATTTTCTTTTCCCTGTAGTGCAGTGTAATTTCAATTATCCAGCATGTGCACAAAATTTTGTTTCCAAGTCCATTTTTCTATGGAACTATTAACTATGTTTTAAAATATTAGCAAATCATTAAGTTGTCTTTAATTATAAAATTTTAAATTTTTATTGTTTGCACAAATGATAACAAATTATCTTAATTTTTTACCTCAAATTATCATAATTTTTTTACCGCTGACATATAATGCTGTGTATTTAATTTTTTTGCTAATTTGCTTGATGCTCTTGAAACACATTGATAGAATAATATGTTGCTTATTATTTATTACGATGTTTATTGGTTCTTCACAAGTTTATTGTATTTAGAATGGCAAATATTACATATTTAAATACATTAATCAGTTTCAACATAGTGGAAAATGTAGCAATTTTGAATTAGTGAATATTTTCTTAATTCAAAATTTATGATAAAAATTATTTTAATGATTACTGGACTTTTACTTTGCCACTTTTTCTTTTAGCTCATATATACATTTTTGAATTTTATTAATTCTGCCAATTTTGTTAATTAGAATTTTGCTTGTTCATGTTACAATTTTTTGAAAAATGAATTTAAAACAAAATCTAGGGATGCTGAAAGGAATAGTAGCAGGTTTTATTGAAATGTATTTTTTAACTAATCTTTTGTAGTCAATAGCTCCTTATTGTCCTTAACATATTTTCTTATGCTTATTTTATTATCATAGTTTTAAAAAAATCTACATTATAAAAATTAAATTTGTTGGCCACCTTAAAAACAATTCTTTAAAATTGTAAATTTTAGCAAAATGTATAAAAATTGCACTTGTGACTCAGTTGCTGAAACTTGCAAATCAAGCTTTTTAGGGGAAAAATATATTAAATTTGAAAGACATTTAAAATATTAATTTGTTGGTATTCAAGTATTTCCAAGAAAGTTATAAGTTGCAATTTGCATGAAATCAAGTTTGTCTATCTGTACTGTTCTGTATCTACTGATTTAATCATTTTCCAAATTTTCTTTTCCTTAACTCTAATTATCTAATATCTATGAAAAAAAATAACTCGCTTTCTAATTTTCAGTTTAATACATAACCTGCAAAATTTATTCAAATCAAACTATTTTTATTTGTGAAAGATCCCTGCAGCAACATTCTTATAGTACACTATTTCCTTTCATACATTTATATTTAAACTATTCATTTTACTCATTTAGAACTTCTCTGTGAATGGGATCTTCTAATATTTTTGTTGGCTAATTATTCATAAGAAATTCTTGATTTGCTTGCACTTGTTTTTCATGTCCTGTGCATTAATGTAATTTGCCACTTTGTATATTCTGTGCTTATGAATTAATAAAGGTGCTTAGTATTTCTATTAAGGCAAATGGATATTATTGGCATTCATTATTACTTAATGAAGTAATTTTGCTGTTGGGTTTATATGTATGTAATGATATCACTTAATCTAATTTAAATCTTTTGAATATTACTTTATTTAAAATTTTTATCTTATTTCATGATCCAAATCCAACTTTTCTTCATTTAATTATTTCTGACATATGTGCTCAAAATAGTTTATGACAGTGTAATTCTCACAGTTCCAGGGTAGGGATAAAAATCACTAATCCCTCTGGCATTCTTTCCAAAGATACCTAAGATTCTCTTTCCTGGCATAAATCCCTATAAGAATTTCTCTGTAAAAGTATACAGGAAAAAACTTCCCACATATTTTTGCTTGTGTTCCAGTTTTATTAATTTTTTCCCCCTTGCCTTCTGTTGTATAAGTCGTGCCTTTCTGTGGGAAAAATAAAGTTAAATCCTAAATTTTCTTGTTGGTCTGACCTCTGTATATTCAACAAATAAATGAAAACTAATACAATTTGTGCAATATCTGATGTGGTATAAAAAAATTTTTTTTTCTTCATTTTATTAAAGAATAATGATTTAAAATACAATTATAATCAATAACTAAAGTAAGTTAGAAACATTTTACCCTTATATTTATCTGGAAGGACTTCTTTTGGTTAAAATGCAAATGGTAATTTCCAATGAAGGAAATGAAATTAATCAAATATGATGTAGTTGTAGATTCTCTTTCATGGTTTTTAAGTTTTAAGATAACATCAAAAAAATTCTTTTAAAGAAGATTTAAATCTAGTGATTGTGTGGGAGGATTTATGGGGCCTTCCTATATATATATATATAATATATTTAAGTTTTTAAAAGAATTAAAAAACAATGTGACTGAAGAGCTGAGTGTGTTGGCATCTCATTTTGTTGAAAACAATTCCATTGCAAAATTATTTCTTCCAAATAATCAGATAGTAGGGCAGGATAAAATAACTATAATACGGAGAAATTAAAATATCACCAAAAAATGGCATTATCTCTTATATCCTGCACAAATCATTCACCAATTGCCATTTTTCTATCTATCTGTATGTATTGCGAGAATTTTCTAGTTAAGTGAATGGCATCATAAACACTCCTTCTTTTTAATCTATTCCTTTCAGTCATATTCATGAAATTAGAGGATTTTTATTTTGTTTGTTTAAAAATGACTTGGGCATTCTCTGTTCCTTTATTTAAAGCATGTATAACTGTATTAGTCTCTTCCATACATATAAGTAGATTTAAAGTATTTTCAAATTGCTATAATATCTTATTGCAATTAAGGACTCCGTAAGAGCTCCCTAAGGTGGAAATTGTATTGTATTAAAATAATGAAATACTAGACTTATTATTATTAAAGCTGATTTATAATAATAAATTTTTTTTAACCTAAATGTTTGTGTGATAAGATTATTTTGCAAAATATATTTTAATGGGACTAAGGCTGTAATAAAACTTTAGCTTTTAAGTTTTTTCTGTTCAACTCAAATTTCTTAAAGTATTTTTTTAAAGAAAATAATTGTTTTAGAAATTAGCAATTGGTCTATGATTAAAATTAGCATTCTATATTTCAGGCAGTAAGTTTTATATAGTGATGATGTTGTCAATATATGGAACTGCCATTTTAGTTTCCGTGGATATTTATTACCATTTGTATGTAAAATAAATGGTTTCATGTCTTTCAGGCAGATGGATTTTTTTTACAACTTTCTTAATTTAATTTGTATTTGTAGCTATATATTCCATTTTTCTTGTATTGTATAGTTTTGTTTACTTCAGTTATGTTTTTATTATTATTAAGTTTTTATGTCTCATTACTTTGAAATTACTAAAAATATATCAGTTACTCATGTTAGTAAACTATTTTAAAGTATTTAATTGGAAAAAAATCAATTTGGATATTTCCTATTCTTAATATGAATTAAGATTTGTCTTTTTTTGATAACAGCTAACAGTGTCAGAAATGGAAATTTATTAACCAACTATGGAACTGGTAGTGATTCACATAACTGGACAGCAGCTCAGAGATTTATAAGGGCATAAATGCTTGATTTGTTCTGCACTACTCCTTGGCATGCCTTGGATCAGATCCCTTGTATAAAACTGTAAGCTTAACTGTCCTCCCTGATCCTTTAAAAAGTGCATGAATCCCGGTGAATTTTGTGACACTCGCTTATTAATACTCAAATCTTCCATAAATGCCATATAAGGAGAGTATCGAATAATTTTTTATTTTTGCTTTCACTTTTTTTTGTATGAATTAATTGTAGATAATAATATGTATATTTTATTGTTGAATAATAATTATCTTTGTAGTGTTTAGTGCTGATTTTGAAGTGAAGAAAAAAAAATATGGTTCTTTTGTTTCTTTTACAGAAATATAAATTTGCATTTGCATTCTGGAAATTTGGCCTCGATAAACTGGAACAGATCACGGTGACAAAATTGTCGTTGTTTACAAAAGCTTGTTAAACATTAGTGCTAATAGATATCATTTCCCTTACAAATTTGCTCTAAATATAAATGAATATATATATATATACATAAATAAAAAAATATATAAATATATATGTACACACGTAAGATATTAGTAAAAACTTTTCCTACATCTTTATCTTCTGGATTTATGGGACTTGAATGTTCGTTTTCTTGTTTTTTCCTTCCTTGGCAAATCCTCTGTCAGCACCAAGGTTTCTCACAGAGAAAAAAAAATGTATTTATGTGATATAGGAGCATGTAATAAAGTTTGATGGAGTTTAGCTATATTTTTTTCTAATCTTTTGTCGTCTTTTATGTTAAAAAAACATTTAATAAAAATATTTGATTTGTATTGATATAGCCTGAACTTTCTTTTCAATTTTAAGAAAGTTTGCTTCCAAAACATGTGTTTATAATTGAATAGAGTATTTTCAGTTATTGTGAAAACAAAATTTGTAATGCTGTATCTTTTATTTCCAATGAAATTACAAATAACTAAGTATTTGTCGACTTTGGTTCTTAATCTTAAATCTTTTGCAATCCTTTTGAAATAAGCTGCTTGGTTTTTACAGGAAAACAGCAATTGTTTTTGTATTATTCCATATATTACTTTAATGTTAATGCATTATAAGATACATGTTTGAAATTTGGTAATGAAAAATCAGTCATTAGAAAAATTTTACTTAAATAAATTTCATAATTTGCATCTAGTAAATTATTACTGTTAAAAACTTAAGATAGATAAAAAATTTAAAACCATTTCTAAAGAAAGTAAAGAAAGATTTTTAACAACAATATTGTCTCGTGATTGAATTAAAATAGATTGAGGCATGACATTTTAAAAAAAAAGGTATTTTAGTCCTAAATCATTGAAATTTTCAATTTGATGACATAGATAGGTTCATCTTCTTAATTAATAAGAATTGCTAAAACTTTTTGAGTTTCATTAGGAAATGGATAATTTGCTTCTAGTTTTTTAATTGTATTTTTGTGTTTAAACCCCACCCCCACCTCCCAGAAATAGAAAAAAATTTCTTATGGTAATCTTTTCTGAATACATTATAATCTAAAGAGATTTAGTAAATTACAATCACAGGAAAGAGGGAGGGGGCGGGGTAGCACTATGCAGCTTTATTCTGCTGTTGGCCATTAGAAACGGAAATTAAAATCACTATTTTAAAGGTAGTAGAAATTAAAGACTGTGTACATTTAAGAAGGATTGTCTATATATTTAAAATTGTACAAACTTCAAAATTTCCCGTGACAATGATTTTGTTTGATGTTATGAATCAATTGCTCATGAAAAAAAATTATCTGAACTGTGAATTTTGTTTAATAAACCATGATTACATTGGGAGAAATTTGATGCTTTTTGTTTAGGGAGCCATCCCATATTTAGATTTATAAAATTTGGATATTTTTCAAAATATTGCTAATAATATTTTTATATTTACACACTTGAGAAGCAATGCAAAATATTACTGTGAACATTTCTGGTAAAAATTTGATTGTTTTTCTACAATTTTTTTTTTTTTTTTTGCCTAAATTGCACCTGACTTGAATTGACAATCTGCGCAAAGTACCAAAATGAAAAATTTTGTGGTGTGATCAAAAGAAATATTATATCTTTTATTATTTAGTGAAAGATTAATTTTAGTTTTAAGATTAATATTTTACTGACAAAAAAAATTGCACATTTTTATTTTTTTTATACTTTATTAGTATATAAGGTATCACTACCCTAGAATAACAAGCAATTATTTTCTTAGTTAATGCAATTAAGCATATACTTCCTATAGCAAAGTTTCATCAAAGAAAGTACCGAAATATGCAAGACTAAATTTGGCTTCTTTAGAGATTAAAAACAAAGTTTCACAAATTAAATTTTTATGTGACCCCTACAATGAAAAATGTTTGTTGTATACTTATCTATAAGTTCACAAAGGTTTTCTAGCTGTAAAATTTGCTGGATATTGAAAGGCATATTTATTGTCTAAAATAATTTTTAATACCTCTGACGCAGTAAGTATTTTCAGAGATAATATGTATATTTTGGAGGGTTATTAAAGGGCATGGATTTATTAATGGGTAATTAATAACATTTGTTAAATTTTGGATAATGGATTTATTAACTTTAAATTTTGAAAAATGATCAAATAATGCATTAACTGAAATATGTAAATAAATTCAAAGTGAGCAATGAGCAACTTCGACACCTATACAAATTGCATTTTTCTAACAGTACTTGCATAAACGCGATCTAGTTCATCACTTGTGGCATTCATTCAGAATTCTTGAAAATTCATAAACTACCCCATAAATAAAAGGCAGTAGATCAAATCGGGTGATAAGGAAAATTGTAATCAAGGAATTGAACCCCATTCCTTGATTACACCACCACCAAAGAGACATAATACCTTTCAAAATAAACTCAATATATAGATCTCCAAAGAGTTGGAACAAAATAGGATCAGTCAAAATGTTTCCAAAAGTGCCAAACCATACATTTATAGAAAGTTGATACTAATTATAAGCTTCTTGTAAGAATGATTATTTATTTATTCGTTTGAAAAGTGATTGCTTTGACATTGATGCTTCCATCTCGACTAAAACGATGACTGCCTGTCAAAATGACATTGCAGTGGGAAAAAAAAAAAAAAAGATTTAATTTCACCTGAAGTGGGGCACAATTGGGGAACTAGATGCTGATCATGATTTGATTGTAACTATCCTTGAAGTCTGAAAATATATCGATACCGATAATTAAGTTGTAATATTCTCTGCACTGTTGTTTTTGGAATGATGGATTCTGAACTGATTGTTCATACTCTGACATGACATTATCTTGTAAAGGAAAAACGCCAATTTCTCCACCACTTATATAAAACCTTGCCTATCCTGGGAAAGTAAGAATTTTATAATTCTGAATTTTTCTATAAATGCATTTTTTTGCAGGATACTGAAAACTTAGAAAATGACATTAGTATTCTTCTGCAACTTAATCAGTATAATGGTTATATACAATATAAATCGTTAACATTTCAAAAATCTCCTCATTACTGAAATATATCATTTGATTGGGAAGATTTATATCACACACACACAATTATTAGTAAAAAAAAAAGTTCTTTTTTATTATTCCAGTACTTTTGAGATCTTAAATATATAGTTTTCCAAATTTTGATATAATAAATGCATATATTAAGATTTAAATATAAGCGTTGCATCAAAATTTGTGGTAAGTCCCTCTAAAATTTAAAATAAGAATATCTCTGTACATTTTTTTTTCGATGGTGATGTAAAACTGTGTTTGTGAATGAATGCAAGATAAATACTCGTATTTTACTAATGGATAATTTTACACTATGGGGGCATATAAAAATGAATTTTATAAAGTTTTTAATTTTGATCACAACAGAAGCAAAGTGTTACGTATACACATACACAATTTTTCATTTTTTTTTATAATAATTCAGCTTGACTTTTGGATTTGCCTTGAGAATTCCACCAACAGAAAAGGGGTGTTGGTATGGAAGAGTTGACAGTCTTGAAGAAGGCAAATGAATTTACACTTTCCTTTAAGGGAAGCAAACAAGGAGGTTAGAACTAGACATGTGGCTTCAAATTGATGGTTCATTCGACTGCCAACGACATTTTACGAAGCTTTCGTATTCTATGAAGAAAATCGAATTGAAAATGATTTTCTCTATCTTGGTGATAGTGCATCATTAAATTAGAAATTGAGTGACGATTTTCAGCTTTGTTTATAAATCTGGATACTTGTAGCCTGCATGGGATTTTAAGCTTTTTATCTAATGGGTATGAGGTATTCAAAAGTTTACCAATGAGAAGATAAGATTTTACATCAAATTTTTAGACAAGGGGATCTTCCTAAGAATATTTGGAGAAAGATGTGTAAGGGAATGCCGCTACTGTTGGATGAGCTATCAAAATCAGTTTGGTATTATATATCGAGAAAGGCGAATTATAATAGCAAAATGTAAATGCAACAAATATAGTATATATCAGGCAGAACTTTTTCCTGTCATTGGCCAAAATTAACCAGTTTTCTACATTCTTCTATAAATGCTGCTCATTTTTAGCACAGGATATGAAAAGAATGGTCACTGTCTGTTTGAAAACTTTCATTGCTATAAAAATGTTATGTTCTTAAAGGCCTAAAAACTGTAGATAGCACCGAAAAAATTTGTAACATGTGTTTAACTTATAATAACACTAAGCATGTGCTTTCATTTGTAAAAATTTAGATGATTTTTTTTTTCTCGACTATACTTGGTGGAAGTATGAGTAACCACATCAGAGGAATATAGCTAAACAAACCCTCTATAACAGGTTGAAATTCCTGTTTTAGAGAAATGTAAGTGTTTACAAAAAGAATAAAATAATCTTATGTTTTTCTTTAATAGGATTGAACTACTTCTTAAATGCTGTGGTTTGCAGTTCATTAATATTTGAGGAGTTTGAATTATTCAAAATCGAATTAATAAGTTTTCATTCATTTCAAAAGTCTTATCAAATTATGTGGGGAGTAATTCTGATGGTATAATCCTACAGACAGACCATAGCTCCAAAAGAAATTTTTCTGAGATAAAAAATATAGGGATTGAAAAACTGAAGAAAAAATATCTGTTGTAAAATATTTGGTTTGAGCTGAATTAAAAAAAAAAAAAAATTATAATAATTTTAATTCCAAAACAACTGCTACATGTATTGTGATGAATTTCTTTTTATATGTACGGTATCAAATATAGAGAAAATTCATTAGAGGAAATGCATTCCAGATAAACTAAATGATTTAAAATCAAAAAAGGACAAAAACTGAAGAGACGATTTATAAATGGCAGACATCTGCGAGCGAACTAGTTGAAAAGGCTGAAGATGGTAGATTTTCAGTGCATAGCAGAACCAAATAGTTTTTAAAATTGAAGCTTTAACAGTGTAATTTAAAATGTAATTTTTAATTATTTTAATGACATACTTTCCAGCTTATTTGTTTAAATGTAAATAAAGATTTCTTAAATTGTGTTTGTCTTTTGCTTTTTCCTCATAATTCTGCCAAGCACATCTCGAAAGTAAAGTTAAAATATTCTTATGGAATTGATCAAGTTATTGATTTTGTTTCAAATTTAATTGTTCAATTGAACAATTAGTTACTGAAAGTCAGCACCTTTTAGTAGTTTGTAAGAAATTAGCATCTAGTAGTTGCTCTGTGGTAGCTATCAGAAAAAGCGTTTGCATTTTGATCTCAAAACCCGTCTTTGAGCTGCATGTTTTAACTTATTAACTGTAGATTAGCATAAGAAATCTCCTTAATGCTTTTCTCTTAAGTAGTTAGAAAGTAATCATGCATTTCAAAATTAATTGTGCAAGTATTTTATTTAAATTTACTTCTGTATTTAAAGTATGTAATTTTTTGGTCCTTGGATTTTCTAAAAAAAAGTCTTTGGAAGTCATTGAATGTTTTTCTTCAAGATGAGATGGGGGAATCTTGTTCCATGCTTGACAGGCAACTTAGGTTCTATTCGGATATTTTTTGATTGCGGAGGATTTCATTAATTGATGATATGTATATAAGATAATGCATAGAAGAGGAAAGCAAATAGTACACCATTATAAATGTTTATTTTTCATATCCTTAATTTCTGTTATTATATCATTTCTTAAGTAATCAAACTATTAATTTATCGCATATTTTGCTGCATCAGATATAAGTGGAAATTTGAAAGCAGTTTATATATATATAATCAAATTTTGCTTAACGACTTGTTCGCATAAAGAGCAAAATGAGCAATGTTTTGTAGAATGAGTGGCGAAGAGATGCTGTTATACAATATTGTATTTGTCTGTGATGAACGGTTCTTTGAAAAGAGCCTTTATCTTTACATGGAAGAATTTTTGGTCCTTTAGCGTTGTCAAATTCAACTCCGAGGGGGTGCGAGCAACTGTCTGTGAAGTCTTTAATTGATGAGATTTTGACTCTGGCCCAGATTATGGAAATGGGTAGCGAAGATATCGATGAACTGGTGAGAAAATATAGAATTACTGAAGAACTTATGGAGCTGCATTCCATGTCACAGAAAAAAGCTTTGGAGGAGATTCGGATAGAAGAAATAGTTACTTTCAGTGAAATAAATAAAATGTTGTTCCATGCATAATTTTTAGAATAATTATTCCATGGAATGTCTTTAAGAAGTAACCAGTTAAATAATCAAAAATCTGTATTAAAATTTTTTTGATTAAACCCAGCAAAACGAATTTATTTTAAATCATGAAAAAAATATTTCATTTATCAACCAAATGCATTAAATGGATAATTAATAAGGTAAAAATACATCTAAATACAGTTTACTAGGTTTGATGGCACAAGGGCCAGTTTAGCCATACTACGCCAAACGTTCCTTATCATACATTTTTTTTAAAATAATGCTGTTAAAAGGAGATCATTTTAAAAAGTTGAATTTCACTAAGGAAAGAAAAAACATTGACATTAGAATTGGCTTCAGCGATATGTGCACGATATATAAGTCAACGATATGTGCACAAAAATGGGCTTATCTTTGAATAAAAAATTGTGGGCATGGACTTAAAATATACTTAGCGCTTAAATTGCAATTGCATATAAGAGCTGGATCAGAGCATAAAAGGTGGAGGTGAGTTAAATTTATGTCCTACTCTTAGTCTTGCCAAAATGATGTCATGTTTCTGGGTTGTAAGGTTACCAAAGCCTTTGATTGAAGACATGATTTTGTTTATTGTTTGTCTGTCTGTCCCAGATACTTTGCCATATTCTTTGTTGAAAAAATTCAACAGCTTGTAAAGTATCAACCAAAGGAACAAACGTTTCCTGAGCTCTATTTGTAGTTTTCGCTGCTTAATCCGTGTTCTCCTCTCATGGAATTCCAAGAGGTACGCAATCCAAGAGTACTTGATTTTGGTATTTTTGAGAGCATGGTGGAGATTCAAACATTTCATCACTAAACGATTATTATTATGTTTACCACTTCTTATGGCATTAATTTCACTTCTAGAATCTGTGTAAATGGCTTTCTTAAATTTCAGTGTAGGGAGTATGAAAATACCCAAATAGATAGCGTAGAGTTAAGAAATGTAAACAGAGCTGAAAGGGTGAACTGTCTCGGTAATCGTTATATCCGGGAAAACTATTGCTGAACCGACATGACTCAAATTTCGAGCTGTTTATATAAATAGGAATATAATCAGAGTAACGTTGTCTATGATCATAGAAATATTGCTGAAATACCACTTCTGATGTATTTAAAAAGTGTAAAAATTCATCAATAAAATCAAGGTGGATTTCTTGCCAAGGAGGAGGGCCTTCAATGTGTGAAATTATTGGAAAATCTTCACTTTCAAAGCACTTTAGAATTTCCCCAGTTCTGAAACCGAAAGTTGGGGTGAAATATTTTCGTACTGAAAACAAGGATCCAAAAGTAGGATTTATAACCTTATAATGTCGAGGATGACACTCATCGCTCTTAATCATGTAAAATGTGGATAGAGAGAGGTGTGTTCTCGAAGTTCTAAAGATGACTCATCACTAATGACAAAGACAAGGCATAAGAGTAGTTCTAATCTTCCCAGTGGTTATTCGAATTCCTTGATGATGGAACGAGTCTTAATCTGAATTTAGCAGTTGAACCATATATTGGTGCACCATAGTCCGATTTCGAGCGAACAAGATATCTCATCAACGAAACTTTATCTCACCCCAGAAGGTATTTGATAAGGCTTTCATGATATTGAGTATTGCAGTTTGCTTTTAAAGGAAATTTCATATCAAATATATTTCCTAAAAATTTTGTCTCTTGCACAATAGGAACAATCAGCCCATTTAACTGGAACTGGATGCAATCCACATTTTCTACAAAAATGTATTCAAATTGTTTTTTTGTGGAGAAAAGGGAAATCTGTTATTCGATGCCCAATCAATGTGAATGGATTTTGTAATTGCCTTTGGATGCAGCTCATGTTTGGACCAGCGCTATGTATTTAAATGTCATCTTCAAAAAGCAAGCTTTTTACATATGCAGACAGTTCTGAAAGATTACCATTAATTTTGATGATAAAACACTTCCTTGAGAGACTCCCTACTGTTCATAGAAATTACCTGATAAAATGTGACCAATGCGAGTTTGGAAAACTCTTTCCTGTAAAAAGTAGCAGCTTTCCTTTTAAACCAATTTCAAATATATCTTTTAAAATTTTTCTATTTTTTTGCTGCTCATACTTTTTAAGAGCAATAAAATTATTTGCATAAGAGCATTCACTTGATGTTTCAGACAGCGTTTGTCCTATTACATTTGCTACATCCTTGATATCTAAAGCTATTTGTCCATTGTAGTTTAAAAACGAAATATTCTGGGTATCAGAATAACACCCAAATATTTTTCTCGTTTTGTCCCAAACAATCCCTGAAGAAACCCGTTGAGTTATGGAATTTACATATTGTTACGATTCTGTAATGTTGCTTTCCAGCACAGGTTAGTTCCATCGTAGGAAAGACAGTTTTACGATCAGCTCTATTGGATACTGACACGACCCCCGATAGATCAATCGGGGGTTGTGGTTGTGATACTGATCGGACGCCGAATCAGTGATGCCCGGGCTAGGCGACGAATTTGGCGATAAAATTGATGATACTAGAATCATCAAGAATTTTGGCGATAGAGCAATAGGACCTGAGATATGTTTGACTGTTCGAGAACCTCCTCCGGAAACTATAAAAGGCCGGCAGTCCAAACCGAAGACATTCGGGGAGTAGTATAGAGTCTTATAGCGAGTCAACAGCGAATTAGTTGGATTCAGCTAAAGCTAGGAGACAGTGGAAAATTTCAGACGATTTGGAAAGACGATAGAGAGTATCTACGTCTATTTAAAAATTATATTAGGTACAAGCTGTGTTTTTGGGAAATATTATATGTTGGCAAAAGTCTATATACAACTTTTTTTTTTTTCAAAATAAATATGTATCGTATTATTTCCTGGATTTTATTTATTTATTTTTTACGTAACCTATGCTTATTTTCTTATAATAAGCGATTTTTTTTAAAAAAAATTCTCAACACATACTCATGCATTTAAGGGTTAATATGCTAAAGCAACTGAATTTATTGAAATAGTTGAAACACAAGATATGAATTGGTATAATTGTAATGATTTAAAAGAAAACTTTAATACACTTTGAAGTCTTAAGATGAAACAGTTCTTGGTCACTTCAATAATAATAGTAGGATTTAAATTCAAGGCAAAAATTTGTATAGTTTTACACATCATGTAGTTAGTAATTAATGGTTATTTTCATATTTTATTCTTAGAATTAAAAGCGTTTTAAAGAAATAATTTGACATTTTCTTTTTTTAATCTTGAAACTAAAAATAACACTAAGTGGATTCAGCTTTTAATTGTCAAATTGAAAATCCAGACCGAGGTGCAAAAAAAGGCACTCAACATAATATTTTATATTCATTAGCTTGTCTAATTTTTGTTGCTATTATTTGCATTGTTTTCTGAAACAAACTTCCTTCAGAAAACGGTTTTCAGCAATATTATAAACTTTGCAGCTATGAATTATTGGAGGAAAAATGACTTATGTGAGCAAATGAACAAAACTCAATGTGCTTTAGTTTTTCCTTTGTAAATCTGCTGAATTAAATGCTGAAAATAAATGATCTTTCATATTTGAATTTTTTCTTGCAGCTTTTTAATTAAATTCTATATTAGTATTTATCATTAAAAGATAGTTGCTGAATAGGTAGGTATACTTTAATTTTCTTTTCCAATAAGTTTTTAAAATGTTAAGCAGTTCTATTCAGATACTACTTTGTGTGAAATAATAATATTTTCAACACCCCAAAATCACACAATAAACTGTAATCTTTCATAGCTGGTGTTAATTTAAATACGCCTCGGCTGCAGATATTCAATCGTAATAGATTATACTAGAAGAATACAACTTCAATTTTCTCTTCTGTTTAATGAAATTCAATGCCAATATCTCTAATATCTGTCGGAAGCTCAGTTGTAAGGTCTTAGAAGCTGATGAATGAATGACTAAATGCAGGAATGGTTAATTCTCCCCCTCCCCATAGTGCTTATACATTATTAAATGTACATATATATGTAATGATATTTTTAAACTCTAATTTCAATTCTAATTAATTTCTAAAGTTTTATCGTCATTCAGCCCATAGTAACTTCATTCTAAAATATTCTCTTATTTCCTAATCCCATTCCACTTTTTCTATTTAATTAATTCAACTGAAGCTTTATAAAATTGCTTTCGTCAGCGTTTCCCACACTCCGAGTGAAGGGACAAAAAATTGCTGATCTAAATAAATTCTAAACGATCCCTGTATTTCCTTTGTCTGAATCGGCGCGTGTAGAGAAATTCCTATCAAATATTCATGGTATATAAGACCAGGGATAATTAATTTCTCCCTTTTTTACGTTCATCTGTTCTTGTATCGTGCTGTGGACGGACATGCCTTGTCCGTGTTGCTTGTGCCTCCCAGGATGGAATAAAAATTCAAAGTGTCTTCATCTTTGACTTCGGTCACGATTCTGCTTCAAAATTTATAAACTTATATATATATATATATATATATATATATATATATATATATATATATATATATATATATATATATATATATATATATATATATATATAATATATAAACCTCGTGTCACGGTGTTTGTGTTCGCACTCCTCCAAAGCGGCTCGACCGATTTTTATGAAATTTTTTATGCGTATTTGGTACTATGAGAATAGGTCGTAAAGTACAATATATTTCATAACGCTAGGTAATTAGGGTGTCCTTATCCCGTCATTCCACGTTCAACGTATGCTGATGAGATCACCGCTTGCTTGAAATCATCGCTACTGTGGCGTAATGTTAAAAAAGACCAACTAAAAATAAACATGCGCGTCCAAATACTGCAAGCTCCATCTACTGACATATTCTCGGACCATTGTTAGATATCGGCGATGGAAAAGTTGCTGTCTATGAAAGTACTGGATGCATAAAATTGCCCACTCATTTCTGCACTATCGTTGATTCGCAAAATGCTCTCATTGACGGCATATTTCCCGATGTACGCACACAATACATAAATCATGCGTGGCTGGCAGAAAGAGCCATTTTGGCAGCAAAAAATGTTGGCGTCGACGATTTAAACTTCAAGATACAGCAGTCGTTGCCAGGTGACTTGGTATCGTACAGTTTGCGATGCTAACGAAGCTGTAAATTATCCAACAGAGATTTTGAATTCACTGGATTTACCAGGCATGTCACCACACCTTCTACGATTGAAAGTTAGATCCCCAGTTATTTTACTTCGGAATTTCAACCCACCATGGCTGTGCAATGGCACGAGATTGGTCATTAAAAAAATTGATGAAAAACGATTTTGAAGCCGGCATTTTGAATGGTAAATTGAGAGCCGAAAATGTTTTGTTGCCACGAATTCCAATGATTCTCACAGACGTGCCAATTGAATTCAAACGCGTTCAATTTCCTATTAGATTGGCATTCGCAATGACAATCAATAAGTCGCAAGGCCAAACGATGTCTCTTTGCGGCTTAGATTTGGGCACACCATGTTTTTCACACGGACAATTATACGTGGCATGATCTCGCGTTCGCAAATCATCGAGCTTATTTGTGTTGGCTAAAGACGGACTGAGAAAAAATATCGTACACTCAATTGCTCTTCGAAATGAATATTGATTTTCTTTATTTCATTTTTATACTTTAGTATAAAAAATATGTTACTTTTTTCACTTTACGTTTAATTTGTAAGAAATCAAACAATGTATATGTTCGTTACGTTAATGAAATACATTGCATTGAGAAATGAATGGTTGGTGGGTTTTTTGTTTTGTTTTTATCAGTGATCACCGTCTACAGTGCTCCATTCCCCTTTCTGTCATAGATCCCATGTCCACACACTTACAATACATGCGTTATTTTTTAATTTACGACCAAAATATTCACTAGAAATAATTTATATGGCAGAACAACGTTTGCCGGGTCAGCTAGTATATATATGAAAGCGCACATACAAGAAGCAAAATCGGTGAAATCAGTTCATTAAAATAAATTAGCTCAGCATTTAGTTTTTACAGATTTATTTGCTTTGATCAGTATGGTATGATATTCATATAAATAAAAAAAAATATTGTAAAGAATTTATTAATAAATATTCACAGTTAAGGCTTGAATGTTACTACTGCATTTAAAGTTTTTGCTGCTCTTCGCACTTCTGGTACTTCATCATTTAAAAGAGATAATAGCTATAAAATAAAATCAGAGAATACAGTTGTTTTTTTTAACGCCAGGAAAAGTTTAATATTTTAAATAGAATATATATATATATATATATATATATATATATATATGAGGAAAGGCAACGACCAGCATTAATATGAAAATATATTTATTGAGATTAAAGGACAAAACATTACTAACATAGAACACATAAAGATACATGAGCGTGAACTGCACGTCTTGCAGTCTCACTGCCCAACTCTCGTCTACTAATAATGGCAGGAAAGCATCGTGATGCATGACGCAACATGGGCCATATAAGATACGGGATCTGTCAACAGTTCCCACATATATATGCCACTATATTATTAACAAATGTGACCCTTTAATAATAATAGTGAACGAGATGAATTATTATTTCATGTAATCAAAACCACCAATATTATTAATCATTAAAAAATTTTCTCAAATTTTGGTTTGAAAAGCAATCTGTTGCTGTTTATTTATATTTAAAGAAAAAGTTCTTTGGAATAATTATTGGATCGTAAAAGTAAAATGTTGTATTCTAAATCAGCTTTTAAATTGTACTTTTGCGTGGTGCTGTATCTGTACAATGCTTTAAAAAGCGTTACCATTTGCTGTTTTGAGTTATCACGTTCACATACGAACAAATGGGTAGACAGTCAGAATATTGACGCATTAACAAAATATGATACAAATTTCCAATTATAGAAATCGAACTAATATCACGTACTGCTTGATGAGTTAAGGTCTCAGCTTCGGAAGCGGAGGGCTTCAGGTTCGAGACCCGATACTACCGAATAAATATCGTGTAAGCGGCTCTGGTGCACGTTTAATCCGTCGGGGCCAAACGCCTTCCCGCTGGAATGGTGCAGAAGTTTGGAGAGGGAGGTGGCAGCTCAGGTGTCGTCCTCGTCATCTGACCACGATTCAAAATGACGAGGTCCGTCCCAAAATAACCATAGTGTTGCTTTAAAATGGGACATTAATATAACTGAACTAAACTGCTTGATTATCTAGTTATTTTGTTCATATGCACACGAATACTAAATTTAAAAATCAAATATTGTGGTAAGAATTCATAACGATTTTCATTCAGCTTGCCTGTTGCGTTTTCTAAATATCGTGTATGACAGATAAGCTGTGGCGCTGTAACCGGGAGTGTCCAAGCTCCGAGTGGTAATCTTAGAGGGAGCCATGGAGATAAAACATCAGTGCAATTACGACATTTTGAAAAAGAAATCTCCTGTGGGGACGGAATGATGTCATGCTCCTAGCGCCACTTATCTTCGATGCGGCAAGCGTAATTCCAAAAATGTCTTAGGATTTGGGACGAATTTTGCAACTAATGCAGAGCTTCGTATATGGGAAAGTAATAACTACTGACATTCAGCTACGTCGCAAACCGAAGACAGTTTAGCAACAAACAGAGCGATAATAGAAAGAGAAATAAGTATGATAACAAAGCAAATGTGGCAACATTCCATTAAATAAAGGCTCGTACTTGATATAAACGTTTAAAGCTATAGAAATGAAAATATTAAATATGGAATTTTTAAACTTCTGCCAATGTGTAGGAGGGTTCATGGAATGCTTAAAGCTAACTACTATTCATCTTATTTGAAAACTTTATCAGAAATGAGAGAAAAAAAAAGATATTTTTAAAAGTAAGAAGAAGAATAAGAATTTGATTTTTTCCTAGAAAATGAATCAACAAATTAAGGACAGAAATTTACTTTTTATTAAGCTACTGATCACCTACTATTAAAAAAAAACTGTTAAAAAACCTTTTTGGGTTAATTTATGTCTTTTTTTATTTTTATTTATTTTTGTATTTTCTGCGATTTCTGCACAAGTTTTAGGAATAATAACAATTGCAAACTGATCCGCCGAAAGGTACACGGAAAATGATGACCGGACCGCCGCTACAGCTACACTAGCGGAAACTGTGGTTGAGTCCTAAGAGCCATCACCGGCCACTATACAACCCTTCCGTAAAGAAGTACATCCCGTCATCGATAGGAGGAGCTATAGCCTATATAGGAGCTCCCGCCTTTTCGTGTACCCACAGGGGTGGCGAGATCCAACCACCATCTGGAAGCTTCTCATCCTCAATTACGAGGTGACCCCCCCCCACGTGGGACAAGCTTTAGTGTTAGACATTTAAAGAAAAACCATGCGAAAGTTATTTTCGGATCCGAATTTTACGGTCCTTGTGTTGTTTTTCCAATCCCGTTCCATGATCTCAATGAAAGTAAACAAACCGATGATTCGAACCCGACTTTTTTGCGAGTTTTGTGGTTGGCAACAATCGCAATGCAAATCGAGCGACTATTTTAATTTCGGCTCGTGTCGTAGTTTGGAGAGAAGAGAAGGATAGGGAATATGAGAAATGTGTTTTAGCTCTAAGAGAGAGAGAGAGAGAGAGAGCGTCGACTGTTTGGCGATGCAACTGTATGTTGCTTC
This sequence comes from Argiope bruennichi, assembly GCF_947563725.1. Lineage (NCBI taxonomy): Eukaryota > Metazoa > Arthropoda > Arachnida > Araneae > Araneidae > Argiope > Argiope bruennichi. The sequence continues at coordinate 7,756,913 of NC_079159.1, read as the reverse complement.
AACATTTTAACTATGCCGATTAGTTATTTTAGACGGTTCGAATCTGAGGTCTGGTAATGTTGATTTAAGTTTTTATTATTCAACTTATTATTTTGATTGCTCCAGTTACGAGCACATTGACTTTATTCTTGATTTTTAATAAAAGTCATTTTTTAAGAAACTGCTTTCATCTTTATGCCTTCTTGACACAAAAATTTCACTGCTTGCTTTGCTAAAGTTTGGGTTAGTTTACCCTAAAGTGAAACAGAGTTGATTATGAGCCTAGAAGGATAACAGTTGGTTATAGGCAAAGAAATTTTAACATTTAGGAAGAAGTGAGAGTTAACTGTAATCTTAACGCATAATGATCGAATAAAAAAAAAGACTTTAAATAGTTATTGATTTGAAATAGACTGCTTTGGCAAACCATTACATTAAAAGTCTTAATGCAATCTTAAATAAACAAATCAGAAAGTTCATCTATATTTGAAGCAATGTAATTTCACATAAGATTGATCAATGTAATAAAAATGATTATATTTTAATAAAATTTAGTTATTTTCAAATTTGGTTTTTACTAGAAGTCCAATGGATGTTTACAGCTAGTTTCTTTTAAGTCTTTTAAATTTAGGAAATGGAATGTTTATTAAACTTTGAAAAATAAATATTCCTCTCAATTTGCTATCTTGCATTAAATGCCCTGTTATTTTCTAAAAGATTTAACTTTAGTGATAAAAGTAAACAGAATTTTTTTTTTTAAAAAAATTTACAACCTCTGGCATTCTATCTATGAGCTGTTTTCTTCCAGGTGGCGCTTCACTCAGTACAGTGAGAACCTTAAAAATTTATAGTAAAAAAAATACTAAAAATAACAAACTAAATATAAAAAAATGTTTTTTTTTGTTAATAATTTAATAATAAATATTTTAAAATTCTAAATTTAAAAAGATCCTGTCTGACGGTGAAACATTTTTAATGTATTTGACTCCTGATCTTTAGAAAATGTATCTAGGTTAAGATTGTTACAATTTCCAATTCAGCAAAACAGATTAAAAGAATTCACAAGAAGATTTAAATAATAAGTAGATGGAAGAAAATGAATCTTAAAATATTTGAAAGTTTTATCAAATAAATTTTTCAAATTTTCCGAGTTAACAAATATCGATTTTAATTTATTATAATTTAATTCCGATACTGAATTTATTTTCTTATTCTCTATTTTCATTATTTATGACCATATAGAAATATGCTGAGAAATTCAAAGCATTGGAAATGAGCTTCTAAATACCCATTTCATTGAATTTACTTTTTACGTGTAAAGTTTTCATTTAAGTTCAAGTTAAAGATGGTATCGCATTTGAAGGCCACAAAATATTTTTTAAAAAGAATCACGATTTGAAATACAGCATATATATTCAGTTCTTCGTTTGTAGTATTAATATAATGATATGCTGTTAAGTATGCGTTCAACAGTTTTATTTAATGCTCTTACATCTAAACCGGCCAAGCCCGTCCGCGAAAGTTCAATACTTATGAACCAATTTCTGTTTCAAACGTGTGAGGAAGAATGTAAAACAAATTATCATTGAGAGTGCTGTCGCTTTACATCATGAATTCCTCATTTGAAAAAGAAACCAGCCCCACAATGACCCGTTAATATAGAATTTACACGGCCGAGTTAGGCCGGCTTAGTTGTAAAAGGGTTAAATAAATTCAAAATCAAGAATGGTGAATCTTTCATCGCAAAGATTTCTAGTCGAATTTTCCTGGCTGAACAATTTGAATATTTAAAGTAGATAGGTAAAAATAGTTTTTTTTCTTCTTTTTTTGCTAAAATATCAAGTGTTTCTTGATTTAATATTCTTTTTCGTAAAATCACTTGAATTTTGTTTCTAAGTTCTTTCTTTAGGAAATTACATTCACATAAATATGCATTTTAATGCTATTTCACAACTTTAAAGCTGCTTCCCCAAATTCTAAATTTTAATAGAATTTTTGTGCAAAAACTTGAGAAATTAAAATCTAATGCATATTTTTCTTTCAAATTTGATATAATAATTTCTCAATATCTTCTACAATTTCCGATCGAGAGAATTTCCTTTATTTAGAAATATTTTATCAATTTTTTTAATATTTCAAAATGAGAAAAAATTTGAAAATTTCATGTTATTTATTATTTAGACCTTAATATTTAAATAATTTAAAGAAAATTGTTGCTTATTTTTTTTTATTGAAGCAACTAAGTAATATATTTCTTAAACTATCTGCAACATTTTGAACATATCATTTTACAAACTTCTAAATTAAATTGTTCTTGCTTTATACCTCTTTTTAACTTTAAAAAAAAAAAAAGAAGAAGAAGAAGAAAAACTCATTTTGTTTTCCAATTTTAAAAACACTTTTGATATTTAATTAGTGTATTTTGATTTCATAGATGTTTTTTCTTTCTACTTTATGCAAAAATTTAAAAATACAGCTATTTTGTAATATTTTCCAAAAAAGTCATCCTGAACGTTGTCACATATATTGATAGAAATGCTAATTGTTCAAGTTTCATTTTTTTCTACCAACCGATGTTGCTGAGCATTAAACTAAACGATTAAAATAGAAAAGCAACACTAATGCATTATTTAATTAATTTGAGATTTGCCTACTTTTATCGCATTCAAACGGATTTCTGGGTTCTTTCTCTTGACGAGAGGCATGATTCTCTCAATTGCGTTGTCTCCAATCGCCATGAACTTTCCTGGAGTGGCTGAAGCAATCCTGCTAAGCAAATATGTCAACCATAAAGTAAGAAGAAAAGAAACAACTCATGTCATGTAAAAGAAGAAAAGAAACAACTGGCAAATACTTTGAATGAGAGTTTAAAATATCTCACATCATCAAGGCAGCCAGTCCTTGCGCTTGAACTACTTCGTCTTCGCTGTGACACATGTCCAGGAGAAGAGGAACGGCTTTAAGATCCAAAGCTCGGTTTCTGCCCTTTACCTGTTCTCTACAAATACCATTCAAATGTTATTCAAATATGTGCTACAGTCTATAACAGCGTAAAAACGATTCCTGGGCGCGTTTTAAAACTGCCAGGTGTGTTAATATTAAGAAAAGAAATTTATCTGAGATGATTAAATAATCTTAATAATGCATTCAACGATTTTTCTTCCTATCCTTGTGAAGTCATCGCTTCTTGACCTAACTATTTTGGTGCTTTTGAGTTACCAAAAGTATTTTGCGATCGCAGGCCCCATTTTCAGCTTTTGTCTGTTTTATTGCCTGCTGACATCTATAGTAGTTTTCATTAGAGTAACTTATCTCGTCTTAAAGATAATAATTTACAAACTTATTGTCAGAAACCAACGCTTTGCTATGGCTGATCCACTCTTCCTTAGCCTACATAAATGGTGTTCTCTCTGGGTCTATCATTAAAGAGGGGTCTTATCTCTGTATAAGAAATAGGCGCATGAGTCTCTCGCAGTGGGGACTTCTTTTGCATCAACCACAAAGCATTATTTGTCATGGCGATTTTGTCACCTCGAAAGCTTCGCAAAGCAGAGTTAACTCATTTGTGACTAACTAATTTGCAAAGGAAAACATTTTACTTGAAAAAGGACTTGGGGAAACATTTAGTTTCTGTGTTTCCAGTAGATAATGATGTATTTCTATGTTTAACAATTTCTATATCAAAATATTGATAAACATTAATTTATATTAATGTCTGTTATATATGAATTACATTCATTAATGTTTTTTATATAGAACATGCTGTATAACATGCATGAGGACAAACTTGGTAATAGAGAAAATAATTATTTTTAAAAAATTTCATTCATTTTTTCTAAATAATCAATTAGAAATCCCATTGTATAAATATTGTTGATCAGATCAGGACTCCGATCTCAGCATTTGGGCTAATTTTCTGACTCTTTTGCTATGTCTCTGCCAAGTCTCTCTGTAGTAATGTTGATTCAGTCAAGTAAAATATTGTTACAAATCTGTAATGCTGCTTCCCAGCACGGTTAATTCATTTAATAAGAAGACTGTTTTACAATCAGCTCCGTTGGAGGCTGATCGAATGCCGGATCAGTGATCTCAGGGCTTGGTGATCATTTTGTGACCTGACGGCGAATTTGGCAACAAAATAGATAATGGAAACTTCTAGAATTAGAGTGATTCATCAAATAGGAACTGAGTTATGCCTGATTGTTCAAGAACCTTCTCTACCCGCCTCCGGGAACTATAAAAAGCCGACAGCCTCAAGCCGCAGTCAGTCATGAAACGAGTTGTCGAGATGATAGCAAAGAAACAGCGGCATAATGGGATCAGACCGGCGAAGAGCAAGCGTTGTGAGGAGCTCAAAAGATTGCCGAATTGAGCTGTGTGTCGAGTCCTGGTGTTTATTGGGGAAGCAGCATCGAGTTGCGAGTGGAGTGGCCAGTCGTGTAGTAGTGAGTCGGCAATTGGATATAGCTAAAGCGAGGAGATAGTGTTGAATTGCAAACGTTTGGAGAGACTGTAGAATGAAGCTACGTAGATTCCCTCCTTCTGCTGAATTCTGTCTGTCCGCTTTGTGTGCTGTGGTTGTTATTACTACTGATTACTACGTGTGGGCTACTATTTGTTGTAGTGTGCTGCTGTGTGTTGCCTGTGTTTGTCTCGGCTATACATTTGTCATTTGTGTGTATTCGTGTTCAATAAAAGGCGCCGTTCGTTATTAAAGGACTGTTATTTCATCGATCAACAAATCGCAAAAGAACCCCGGAAGTATCGATAACAATATGTTTTCCAATACTCACTTTGTGTCATAATTAACACAAAATCTATCCATGACCAACTGACGATTTTCTAATATTCTATTTCTGTAGATCGGTAATCGTTATGTTCAGTGTTAAGGAGAAAATTTCAGTCAAGCTTTGTGCTGAAATCAAGTTAATTACTACTGCATTACTACGAGTTTGGAGACATTTTTCAATGTTAAAATAAATATAAGGATTGACCAAATGAAAAGTGGACAAGTTGAATGAAAAGAATACCTTTATTATAAATCAAAAGTAATTGCTATGGACACAGATCCCATCGTTTAAGTAACAAGTCTATGTTCTTGATGTAGAAAGATGGCGGTTGATTCTTGACGAAGTCCTGCACAACTTTCTTCACTTCGCCGCCCGAATGGAAACGTGTCTCCTGTAATGCTCTCTTAAGTGGCTCAAAGATGTGGAAGTCACAGGGTGACAAATTCGGATTGTATGTGGGGTTGTTCCAACACCTTCCAACGGAATTTTTTTTAAGGTCGTCTAGGTTTCACGGACTGGCTTTGCTATGGAGAAGAATCACTTGTTATGTAATGAGGCCTGGCCGGTTTTTTTTTTTTTTCTGTAGTATCTTCAGAGCATTGCAATATTGCGTTGAACTGATAATGTTCCTTTGGAACAGGAAATCAATCAAGAGTGGTCCATGGCAGTCGAGGAATCAAAAACCGTACTACTGCACGTTGTTTCGTTCCGCACCCATCCATGTAGAGCACGATTTTATTTTCGACCAGTTTCCCCTAATACGAACAGTTTTCACTGTTGAAATCGTATGCAGTGCACACCTCCTATCACCCTTTATATCCCTGTTCGGTAGAGCTGCTATAACTGCGGTGTAATCGCAAGTGTCTACTTTTCATTTGGGCAACCCTTATATCTGTGATATCCATTGTTTTAAAACTTTTAATTTTACAATGAACAGAACCAAAGAAGAACATAGGAAATGATAATTACGTCAAATCTTTTATCACGGTAGCAGCCCGTGCTCTGACGCTTTCGGAAGAGTTCTTTAGCAGAGGAATGACGGTCTCTAGGCATTTGTGGTCCACAGCGTTCTCAGGATCTATGAGGCAGCAGATATGAAGCGTCTGAAGGAGCACTTCCTAAAATACAAAATCAGGGGAAATCATGGCAGAAACGACATTCTATATTATTGATCTAGGATCCTGTTTCTCTTCTGTTGTACGCTTGTTTATTAGTTTGTAAATCTATTGAAAGAATTTAATTCAAATTCATTCGTGTCTTTTTAAAGACCTTCAAGACCTGGTGGCAATCTCGGCTGGTGGACAGAGAATCGCTTCTTTGAAATCAGAATTCACAGAAATGCTGTTTATGAGAGCCTGATGGACTCCAGAATTACTTGTTTGTTTCCAAGTTAACATTCCTTTCTCTCGCCGAAGGCAGAAATATTATTTTTATCATATTATCATTACGAAAAATCATGTCTCATATCCAAAAATTATCCTCGGTATATTTTAAAAACAGATTTTAATCTAATTAAGTTAAATTACGACTTAAAATTAATGACTTGTAATTACAAAGTACTTGATTAAACAATGGCTTCAAATTAGTGATTTGGGACACCAAAGTATTATACTAAACCATGGCTTCAAACCTTACCAATTTTTCTAATCTCATATGAAATTAATGGTCATACCACTAACGGTCATATGAATTTCATGCCAAATAAACGGTGCGAAATATTTCAAAAGCCTTACTTCATGGCAGAATTTTTATGGGAGGAAAACAAACTTGAAAAAGTCTGCTTACTACAGTCATTAAATACAACATTATTCACGGACTTTACCAATTTTTATTTCACATGGAAGCTCAAGACTGCTAAATGCGACATCAAAAGTCGGCCATTCTCTGCACTTCCATATTCATGAGATGTTGCAATATAAAACTTAGACAGGATCTCCAATATCAAAAATTGGATCATCTTCGACAGTTTTCATCCCACCAAATTTCGCCACTTTCCAAGTGTAGCTAACTAGTCAGAATGCTCTATTATTACTATGCAATCATAATTTAAAATTTTCTTTTCTTTATTTTGATAAGATTTTTTTTACATTAAAATTCGTCGATATGATTATATTAATGCCATTTTATATGGTTGCTGAAGTCGGCTAGTATTAACAATTGAATTAAATTAGTCCACTTTGATGAATTATATCTTTTATCACAACATAAATATAGTTGAAAGTTTATTAATATACGTGAAAATTGCACAGTAATGTTGGAGTATTCTAATTGATTAGTTATACTTCAAAATGGCGAATTTGTCAAGTAAACGGCGAAATTTGGCGAAATATTTCCAGGGATAAAAAATAGGGATTGAAAACTATGTCAAAGTTTTAATGGGATTGAAAGCTATGTTAAACTTTTAATTTGGAAAACCTCACAAAATATAGAAGAAAAACGATAACTTCTGAATATGTGTAAAAAAATCATAAGCATTCGTATGAAATAAAAAAAGAAAATTCAAAATCAGTAATTGGAAATTATGTCGAAATTTTTCTCCATAGAGAATGCAGAGTGAAGTAATGTGTTTTTGTTTGTCATGAAAACGGAGGACATTTGGGTGGGCTGGAAACACAGTAAAGTTATTGATATATCAAGGAAACCTATGAATTTTCATAAGGAATAAAACCTTTTGAGATCTGCCCAGAAAGTTGGGCTCGTAAGCTTTGCCGCCATATTTCTCCATAAAAAATGCACTTTAAAATTTTTGGATTATCGACCTTTGATGATATATTCAGAGATCGTGAGCTTTGACATGAAAAAAAGAAAGAAAAAAAAAAAACTTTCTGCAATCAGTTCTGCAATAGATCGGTAGTTTGAGTTGACGAATTCTGTCGCAAGATTTTTTAATGTACAGTATGAGAGTGGGCGGTTTTTTTTTTTTTTTTTTTTTTTTCCGATTTCTCTCAAAGATGGTGGGTGGCAAAAGACACATTACCCTCGATGACATATCTAGCAGTTCTGAGCTTTCATATGAAGTACAAAAATGACGAAATCTACCCAGCGGTTGGTGCTGGATGATTGATTTATTGGTCTTCTTTATTATTTTAAATTTATAAGTAACTAGCCGCCTTTGGCGACCAGTCGGTTCGCCAATCTTAATGTTCGTTTAAATTTTAATAATTAAATATTTTACGCAATTCCTACTTTAATAGATTCTTTATCAAAATATTTTAAAACTTCAAATTTTGATAGTCATATAATTCACTCATAATATTATAAAGGTCTTCAGTCATCACTCATAATAATATAAAGGCCTTCAGTCATAACGTAATATGTATCTCTCTAATTTTCTGTTAGCTCTCGTAGAATTTATGCTTTAAATTAAAGTGGAAAGAATTAATCTGCAATTAATATAATAATATTTTTTGCTGAAACAAAGCATTTTTTTATAATATGATTACTGATAACAGAGTCACTGAGCGTTTAAACTTTATGGGCACTAAAGAATATCTTTCTTAATTTATGTAATATCTCAAGAATTTGTCAACAAAATATTCTCAGATTCATCATGACCAGAAAGATTAATTAACAATGTTTCATTTTAAATGCATCAAACATTAAGAAAATAAATAGAATCGTTTCAAATAATCAGCCGAAAAATCGTAAGCCTAGCCTCATGACTGTTGGGGAAAAAAACTGAAGCCGTACTTATTTGGCGGCGTTCCACCCCTACACCGTGCATGAAGCACATCGTTGGTGGTACTTATTTGGCGGTGGGGAAAATGAAAAGATTTTTTTTTTTGGCGGGAAAGTTAGTTTTTTTGGCGGTGGGGAAAATGAAAAGATTTTTTTTTTGGCGGTAAAGTTAGTTTTTAATTAATAATTAAAAATTCAAAAAAGGACTATCTTATCTTTTAAGTTAGATCAAACTGCACACGGTGTGCAAATTTGATTAAAATCGGTTAAGTAGTTTAGGAGTCCATCGCGGACAAACAACGTGACACGTAATTTATATATATTAAGATAAAATCATTGCGTTTATCCTACTAGAATGTGATCAGGTTCTCTCGATATTCTTTCTATAAGGACTGGTATGCCTCCTGCTTCCACTAGGCCTTCAGCACCTGGAAAGAGAAATTTTGATTATTTTGAAGCCATTTTATATACGCAGTAAGATTTTCAGAAAATTGCAACAAAGTTCAACAATTAGTGAACAACCAATATTGAAATGATGTCCTCTTTGGAAATTAAAATTTCTGATGTTTCGTCTACTGACACTGCGTTTTTCGCTATTTGATAAAAATCTTGTTTATTTTACCACAAACGCTAAATTGCATTTTCTAATAGTTAAAAATGTTATACAGATGCAGTTGAAACCATTTGTGGATCCCTTCCTACAAGCATAACTAATGGAACAAGTAAAAACTAGTCAAGTTGTATGTTATTAATATCGGATTCCTCCATCAAAATCGCTTACGAAATGCCTAATAAATGGAGGGGGGGGGGGGGGAGAATTCTTCTATCTCTCTAAATCAGAGGTTCCCAAACTTTTTTTTCTCGTGGACCACTTTCAAAGTTTTACTATTTTCGGTAGACCCCCTGCTGCTACATTTCTACTATATTCCCAAAACTCCTAAAAAATATCACCCTAAATTGGGGGTGTTAAGAACAACAAAAAAAGTAGCACATTTTCTTGTGCCCTATTTATTAAAATAAAACTTGTGGTTATACAAAATTATAAATATTTATTATTACAAACAATCAACAATTGACAAAAAATCAACAATGAACTCTGAAATGTAAATCAACAATAAAAAATAGTCATACTTTTAATGAGACAGATGTACTTGATGAATTGACAGCAAATTATCAATATTTGGCTTCAGTTTTGTAAGAAGTAATCTCAAATCTCCCCGTTCAGTGATGTTCAGTCTGCTCCTTTTTTTTGTTAACAGGTTGGTAACGGCACTAACTCTATTGTTCTATTCAATTCTGTGTTTGAACTGAGTCTCGAATATTTTTGAGTACCTACCTAGTGAATGATGCTACATGCCTACTTTGATAGGTAAATCCAATCCAAAATTTTTGTTCTTTATTATGAAAACCAGAAAATTTTTCTTGGACCCCCACTTACAACTTGTGAATCCCTGTTTTCTTTTCACGTCTACGTGGACCCCCGTGTGGTCTCCTATGGATCCCTGGGGGTTCACCTGGACCACTTTGGGAACCTATGCTCTAAATGGTTATGCCACAGACAATTTCAGAATAAGTGAAGCCGATGAAGATTAAATAAATACATTCTTTCTGAACGGCATTATAGTTTTTGTATATTCATGTCATATAAATAAACCCAAATAAATAGTTACAAGCTCGCTTTAAAACTTAACACAAAAATTTTATTTTCTAGGAAACTAATCTTTCATAAACATATTCAATCAAAGATTAATATTTACTAATTTTGTTGCCAGACGAAATTTAAATTTGTTATAATTAAACATTCGATATAGAGAGTAATAGTGTAACCTTAAAAAAAAACTAGTTATCATTGGGCGCCAAAAACTATTCCTGTTAGGGAAAACGAAACTCTTAAGGAAAGAAGCTTAAATGATTTAAATCTTTTTAATGAAATATTAAAGGACATACACGAAAAACAATAATAGGACAAAAAATTAACACAAACATTTAAGGAAAAGTACAATTATGGGAGGTAAACATCATGCTTCCATCTTTGACTCCAGAGCACAGACTGAAGTTTTATAGAGCGGCCGCTATGTGGCAAGCTGGTAAAGTTGTCTGGTTACAATAGTAGTACAGAAACCTTCCAAAAGAAATTATAAATTCTTTAAATGTTTTTCTGATGCTACATTCTTTCAAATCTAATATTAATGTATTTTTAGCAGTCTGTTTTGCAACGAATTGGAGTTGGTTCAGTTTTGAATGGCCATCTGTATATTCCTAAGTGCAATTTTCAATTGTGAATTAGTTGTCCATCAAATGATAATGTCTATTCTAAATAGAATACTTTTTAAATATATATATATATATATATTGCCATTTCATTCAATGAAATTATTAAATATATTTCATTCTTTCTACAATACAACTAAACAATCTTTTATAGATGTTTTTAGAGGATTTGTATTGTTACCATACGTATAAACGCATCCATAATGCATAGCCTATTCAACGCAACCAAAATCATGTTTGAACGTATTGTAGAAGATATATCCTTATGCGGAAGTATTTAACATATAGATAAAAAAAACACAGATGATTCTTAATTTTTACAGTTGGTTAAAAAAATTTTGTTACATTTTGAAACTGACCGATTGGAGAAATGACGAGTCTTTGAAGGACAATATTAGCTGCATGTCTAACTTCTTCGTCCTCGTCCTTTAACAAATTCAAGGTTTCGTCGTAGAAGCCGTGGTTGTCGAAAGCTCGTCGTCCAGCAGGGGTAGCTGGAATTTTAAAAAAAAATCATCGCACACTATTAGAGAATTAACTGTTTTATATCTAAAGAATACCACATCTGTGTATGAGTGCTAAAAAATAAGTTCTCTCGATTTTCAGATATCTATTCATCTTCCAACGAAATTTGCAGATTTGTGGATAATAATTTACAGAACTATTCAGATTTAAAAAACTTAGCACAAAAAAGTGGGATCCGACCTATAATAATTGAATCATGATATAGTTTATAATGTCCTTTGCCATCTAAAAGTGGAAAAGACCTGCTATCCAGAAAAAGAAAGGATAGATTAAAATTTAGTGTAATGATTTTTCTTGAATGCATTATTAGCGTCATCAGAGGTGAAATGTTTATTCTTTATTAATTTGTTTTTAATTAAACAGTTAAAATGCCTTTTAATACTTTGACATAGGTTACGAATAAAGGTGTTTTTCTTTTCAATTAAAAAAAAAACATTGAACTGAGCATTATTGTTACCAGAAAAAAAATGACTTAAATTGAAGGTTGTAGATTAAATTTCATAGAATAGATGTTTAATCAGTGCTGTAAATCCCATTATTACAAGAAATTAAACATCTAAGAAGATATCAACTTTTATGACATTCCCTTTAACAGTTAAACAAGTCCAACAACTTCATACATGCATTCTAATTTTAGCACAAGTATTGCATCTTGTTACAATAACTATTTAGCTATTGCATCAAGGCGTAACATATCAATACTACTGTAAAGACTGATTTCATTTCAGTAATTCAAGTACTTATACATTAGTCGAGCTATTATAGTCATAAATCCACAAAAGCTATGTATGTTACGGTAAATGTGATTAATCCGGTGATTATGTATAATTACCGATGATTATTCATAGTCACCAATAAGTTTAATTGTGATTATGAATAATCACTGGATTAAAATATTTACCGTAATATATATAGTGCATCAAAATATATACTTCCAATCACAAAGTTTTATTAAATGAAAAGAGCAGTTGTATGAAAGCACTTCGGCTTCAGTAGAAGAGAATAGTGTTATAAGCCTGTAAAGTTGTTTCCCAGCACGGTTAGTTCTATTTACAATCATCTGCATTGGATGCTGCTCGGGTGCCGAGCCAGTGATCCCAGAGCTTGGTGACGAATTTGGAGACTCTGGTGGTAAATTAGATAATGCTGAAAACTTTGAAAATTTTAATGATACATCCAATAGGAACTGAGATACGTAAAGAACCTTCTCGCTCCGCCTCCCGGGAAATATAAAAGGCCGGCAGTCTCAAGTTGCGAGAAACCAGATCAGAATCGTAGACAAGTAATGAGTCTTCGAGAGGATAGCGATGCTACGGAGGAGTACCAGCGTTGTGTGGAGTAGCCAGTCATGTGGTAAGGGAGTCGACAGTTGGGTACGGCTAAAGTGAGGAGACAGTGGGAACTTCAACCGTTTGGAGAGCCGTAGAGTGAAGCTCCGAGGATCCCCTCTCCTGCTGGATTCTGTCTGGCCGCTTTGTGTGCTGTGGTCGATTACGACTTGTGGGCTACTGTATGCTATAGTGTGTTGCTGTGTGCTGTTCTGTGTGTACGTCTCGGCTGTATATAGTTGTTGTTTTTGTATTCGTCGTATGTGTCTTTGTGTTTAATAAACGTCGTTGTTGTTTTCTACTGAGGCCTGCTAATTGTGTTTTTATACCATATACCCACTACAAGCGAACCCGGTGAAATCTGTAACAACAATAATAATAATAAAAAAAAAATCCTATGACTCCACAACGGCGGAAAGTGGCATTGAATAAAAAGTGTTTTTTTTTTTTTCCTTCTTAATTTATCTATGCACACACAGATTTTGACATTTATATGCATAAAATTTACAAAAATATGCTTATTTTGAAATTTAGGGCGAGTAATCACAAATTTAGATACAAACATTTATTTCAGAAATGCAAATTTATGCAATGCAGAAAAGCTGGTTTATATTTGTTTAGCATAATGTTTTTCATCTTGAATATTTCAAAGTTGCAACTTTGACTTTATAAGAAAGAGAAAAGAAATTTGATGAGTTAAAATTTAAGATTCCCAAAGAAGAATTAGACCAAAGAACAAGGAAATAAAATTCTTTGCTAACATTTGTGAACTTTTAAAAAGAATGAAATATTTTAGCAACAAAGAGCGTTTGGAAATGCTAACTTTTTATCCTTATATAATCGTAAAACTGATATAATTGTAGAAGAATACAAACGTTGTTTTCTGAATTCTCGATATCCCTCTGGAACAAGTATTTACAGAAGAGTTTAATGATAACAAAATACATAATCCTTACTCCCTGGGGAGGTGGAGAAGTTATACAAATGATGAGGAAATTGATATACTGACATATTTTTCAAGTTACCCTCGTTTTAGAGAACGAATAGTCAGTTCAAAATTCAACATTCTAAAAATGAGAGTGTAGAGAATGTTTCAACTTAATAACGGGCATCCATTCATCATCATTCATGGAGTCCAAGAGCTATTACAATCATTACTTAGACAACTACAGATCGACATCTACTATTTTTTTAATTCGGCCGTACTTAAGTTAAATTTAAATCCTTCTTTTCTGAGAAATGTGATTTGGACAGATGAATGTCACTTTAATTAAGAAAGACGTATTAATCTCAAGATAATCATTTTGGAATGGTAAAAATCCCTTTTTTTTTTTTTTTTGCTCTAGAGGTTTATCATTAGTGGCAAATTTCTGTAAGTGCGTGGTGTAGCATTTTTAAAAACTCGTTGATTAGTTCTGTTTTGTACATTAGTAGGCTGAATAGTTACCGATATATTCAGCTAGTTTTCATTAGCAGTATGTCTGGGAGAAATTGCCTTAAACAGTTTTATTAGCAATATAAGGGAGAAATTGCCTTAAACAATACAAGTTTTATAGATATTTGCCAATAAATTCAAAGAAAAATGTCTTAATGCACAAGTGATGAATTCGATCCATAAACACATCATTGAAAGAATGCAACTTTCTATAGATACAGAAGAATATGTTATTATTTCCTGATTCTGCCCCTTTAATAAACTTTTGTAATATGCATATTATCCCTGACAATTGAAGCTAAAGACTCTCTCAAACACCGTCAGAGGCTTGGAAAATGGTCTAATTAAATGAATTTGTCCTTTAATATTTCGGGAAAGTTTACTGGCAAAAACATGAAATTTTGCTTCCTTTTAGATGAGGATAAGAACAATATTTTACTAAATCACACTTTATCTCAATGGAAAGGGCCCTTTAAAAATTTTATTTTTTGAAATTTTTATTATCATTTTCTATAAAAGCCAAAGTATTTCCATACATTTGGTACCTTAATTTATGAAATTTGTATTCAGAAGTATGTATCTAATTGCAATATCTAAAAAAAAAAAAAAAATAATAATAAAAGCTTGTTTTAGTTTGCGGTGGGGCATCCTGTATAGAAAGGAATTTGTATTAATAATTCTGAATGTGTAAATATGAAACTTCTAAAGAATTTTTAAAATTTTGGAATTTGAAATGTTGAATCTTTGGGTACTTTCGAGTAACTTACCGGTTACCGCTCCTAAGCACTTTGCAACGTTTAATCTTAATTTAGAATCAGGATCTTCACATAAGTCCTTTAGTATAGGAACAACGCCTAAAATTTAAATTTCTGTTTTAATATTCAGTCTTTTGCACATTTCCGAAATATCAAGAAAAGGGTAATTCGTTTTAAACCAGATTGTCAGTAAGACCTAGTAAAGCATCAATCAAGCGTTATTAATAACACATATAACTAAATTCAGTATTTGAATGCTAATAAATAAAATTTAAATTTAAAAATAACGATGAAATTATTAATTATTTTACTGCGGAATCTTTTTTCTTGCTTTAATTTTCATTTATACGACTAATTGTTAAAGGTTTGTAGATGAATAAAGTATTAATAACTGCATCTTCCTTAAAAGGAGGGATTGTATATTTACAATTTCTCCTTTTGGAGTAAATGTAAATGTGCAGTTTTCGCCAATGAAGTTCAGTGGAATTTCGCCAATTTACGCCAATGGAGTTTTAATACTTCGATGCTAAACACCGCTACGATTTGGCATGGTGTGGACTGGGAAACTGAATGTCTAACTAGAACTAATTTCCCTTCAGTTCATATAAACGCCAGTCCAGAACAACGTGGTGATAAAGAATAATCAGAACGTATCCAGACAACTTTAATGATTATTCTTTGGCAGGATTCTGTTTTAAACTAGAAATTTTTATCCTAAAATTGAGATTCCATCAGCAGGCTATTACAAACCGAAGCAAATAACTCTGATATGCTTCCAATTGGCTTTTTCAGGCAATCAGAATTAACTAATCCCCTTAAGTGACTGCTGTTCGGTCACTGTATTAATAGAATTAATTTAGTCACGTTTGGCTACTTCGATGAACCACATCTTGTTCCCCAGCTGAAAGTACTGTTTTTTAAATATGCACGGTAAACATAGAGAAATATGGCTTTTTAAGGGTTTTGGCCAGTTCTTAAGGTTGAAAGCTCTGTTAAAGCTTTATTTTGCGATATTTCTTTAAAAATAAAGGGTGGTGGGGCAGCAGGCTGCGAATAATGACATATATAGGGGTTATGAGATACCATATAAAATTTAAAAAAAAAAAAAAAAAAAATGGCGAAATCAGCTCTGTAGTTGAGGCCACGGAATTCATCATGTTTTCCCCATAGACAGTAAAGTAGTAATTTTAAAGATTTCTATCGAAACAAGAGGTGAGGAAAGAGAGACCGGCGGCCATTGATGACACATCTAAGGAAGTTTCCATATGAGATAAAAATTGACAAAAGAAGGTCAGAGGTTGGGTCTAATAATTGGTTAACAGAATCGTTGATATTCTAATTATTTCGATTGCATACACTTGCTTTAGAAGTTCCATTACCCTATGAGCCCTGTTCGACAGGAACATTTGTCGATAAATACCTTTCACACCTTAAACTCATTTAACTGCCCTAAAGCGCCTGAGTCAGGTTCCTGTCGAACAGGGCGATATCGGGCTGTCAGGGCTCATAGGGTTAAGTCAACCATTTAACACTCCGACCCGCCCTAAGGCACACGGATTTAAACCATAAAACTGAATGACCGGACCGCCGCAACAGCAATTGGCGGGAACTGTGGTTGAGTCCTAAGGGCCGTCACCGGCCACGGTACAACCCTCCCCGAAGGAAGTACGTCCCGTCATCGATGGGAGGAGCCAGATCCCCCACCTATTAGTGTACCCTCCAGGGTGGCGATATCCAACCACCATGCCGGAAGCATCTCATCCTCATTTCGAGGTGCCCCCCCCCGAGGGACTGCTCATAGGGTTAAAATTATTTTATTGCTTTAACTTTTGCAGTGTTAATTTTAATCGGTACTTTTCCCAAGCATATATATTAATGAGAAATATCACATGCCAATTTGCCGAAATATTCCAAGCGCGACAAATTTATGTAACGAAGTCTGCAAAGAACCTTACATTTCACATCATAATGTTACCGTAATTAATGAATATAGGGTGAATTTTGGTTATTTTGTTGACTAGTGAATAGGAAAGTATATGATTTATGTATTACACACATTCGGAGCATATACGGTATATCTATACATTATTTAGAGTATATTCTAATATATTACACACATTTGGTTTCGGTTTCGGGCCAAGAGTACCCAAAATTTGGAGCCTGATATTTCTGAAGATACGTTGTGTATTTGAATCTGGTATTCACTAAATTTAATACCAAGGATCAAAAATTTTCCTACAAATATGACGTGGAAACTTGGAAAGAAAAATGCCGGTGCAGGTATAAATGTCTGACCACAATTTGAAACGACAAAATCTATCCAAGTATAACTATCTTCAAAAGAAAGGAGAAAAGATTAAAATTCAAAATGTTATTTATAATTTTGAAATTTGCTCCAAGTTTCTTTCTTTTGCTAATCATACTCATTTAGTGTAAATTACTAATGATTAATGATGATTACTCATTAATGATGATAATACTCAATGATTGATAAGGAAGTTCATACGTAATGGCAGTTTTCGATACTCACTAGTAAACTCTTTTGAAGCCACTCGCCTTGAGTCGAATACAAAGTCACATAAGGACTGGACAGCTCTTCTTCTTTCATTAATCTCTGAACTTTGCATCTTCTTCGCCTAGAAGCGGAAAAATTTGTTTAATTACAGATGGATGTGATTGCTTGCAATCTCAAAACTCTTTCTATTCAAAAACATCTGTTCTGATTTTTCAATTGCTGCGAGTGATCTTGGAAAATAAATGCTATCGAAATATTTTGATTTATCAATAATATGTATTGACTGCTATATTTGTGAAGCAGACATATGTAATTACAAATTCTATATTTCCTAACTTTATTCTGATCTGAGGGGTATGCAAAATATGTACTTTAGTAATGAATAATGTAAAAAAAAATTCATAAAGCCTCATCTATAGCTTCTGTTTTCTATACTTCATATACTAGAAAGTAAAAAGTGAACTTACAAGATAAATGAAAAGGGCATTTCCGTTTTCAATAGCGCTATTATGTCATAAGATTGTCGTCTCCATTAAAGAGGTTTATAAATATAATGAATAGCACATATGTGAGATCACTAAAATAGTTCGAATATATCCTTTTAAAGTTTTGAAGAGACCACTTCTGCTGGTTTTTCTTTGTTATCCAAGAATATTTTTTGAATAGCAAAGAATTCGAAATGGTCATTTTCCTTTTGGCGACTTTTATTTGGCATATGGTTTACTTTACTCAATTTTTTTTCGTCACGTGGGTGACCCACTAGAGAGGAAATTTTAGCAAAAATAACTATATTACTTCTTCCAGCTTATGTTTCGCCTCACCAAGGATGCCAAATAACTAAACTCAAAAATCAAAATGGTTGACAAGGTTAGCAATATTGCGTTGTCAAAAGAAATACTGTACATGCTTGTTTTGATTACCATATTGACGACAAACTCAAGAGGTACATTAAAACAGATTTAAATCAAAAATCTTTCTTACCATAACTGGTATGGCCCATCTTCCAAATGATAAATTATGCTTTTTTGGATTTAAAACATATCCTCCTATAGCAGTAACGGCGGTTTTTCGACGCTGCGAGTGATCAACCATTATTTACCGATGTAAAATTAGTTTTTATTTAAATTCGATTTAAGTAAGTTTTGTATAGTATATTTATAAGGTATCGAGAACTTCTTCGCTAAAAATTGAAAAAGAATTATAATCTATAAATATTTTTATTTCATAATAAATCTCGCGTGTTTCAAAAATCAGTTAATTAGGAAAGAGTAAAGCTACACAAAGGAGGCTGGGGAAGTAGCAAGCATAAACGGAATTCAACATTTTAATGGTGAGTGTGATGCTCAAACGGAGCTCCAACGGAGACCGTGATGCGCACACACACAAATTTGTGGTGTGCACTGCGTAAAGCGAAGATTAAGGAAAAGAAGGTGTGTGTAGGGGATTTTTATTTAAAGAATAGTCAACTAAGTTCCCAGGGTTGATGTTCTTTAAAATTTTCAATTAAATATTTTATGTAACTTGATCTCTTAATAACTTTTTTTACAAATATTTTAAACTTCTAATTTTGATAGTCATATAAACCATGCCATTATAATGCAAGCAATATACCGATCTCGGTAGAGGCCATTAGGGAAACTTGATGGGATCACCGAAGAGCAGTACCACCTAGCACGAACGAACAAAGGACGCTTTATGATAATAGAATAATAATAATAAAAAAAGTATCCTCTAGAGAGAACGTATCTGATCCAGAAAAAAAAGAACAGTACCCACACCGATAACAGGGAAGTAGTAATAAAACTATACCATTATAAAAGTTTTACGTTGTCCTCACTAATTTTTTAAAATTTTCTGTCAGCTGTCGCAAAATATGAACTTGATTAAGCTTCAATTAATACAAATTTTTTTTTTGCCGAAACCAAACATATTCTTTTTAAAAAATTGGAAATGGGAATCAGAATTGTTCAGCATTGAAGTCTTATGTGGACAGCAGAATAATTTTTATAATTTACGCAATATCTGAAAGAATTATGAAATAAAGATTTCTCTGATTCATCATATAGTTCAATTTTTAATTTTACTTTTAAAAGTATTTAAATGGTGTTTAATAATAATATTTAATTTTGTTTCAATCAATAAATGCACTTATGAAAAAATTATGAAGTTTAAATTTTATACAATCCTTTGGTTCTAAGGAGTCATTATAAGTGAAATATTCTCAACATTCTACCTTTTAAATAATAAAAAACTTTTGCATGTTCTGTGATTAAATCTGACTGAGTTATAAAGTTTTAAATATCGCTATTTTTGGACAATCAAAACATTTGTAATTTTACGGTAATCAGCCTTCGGAAACGCCAAGTGCTAATTGGTGTATCTTCTCTGAGACGGTCAATGGATTGGCTTACAATTCGTTTTTATAAGATAGTGATATTCAGATTTTCAGAGCACACCCAGTCTGAGTGAGTTCTGAAGGCTGAATAGGCTTCACAGGAGGCCGAATCTTTCATTTTATTTAAATTAAGCATCTCAAAAATATTTCACTAAATATAAATTTTAATAATTTTATAAGAATGAAGGTCTGTATAAAAATTTAAAATTCTTGGTTTGTCCGAACATTTATTAACTCAAACTAGATGACATAGCATTATTACTAGTCATTTTAGACGATTTTTCCAATTAGATGCATACCCTTAATACTAACTGTTTAGAAATTAGGTATTAAGCACCAATTTGAATGGGTACATAAATCATGTCTACCATGCAAAATTACAGAATTATTGGATTTATAGTATAGATATTTTAAACGTTCAAAGAAACATTTTTCTTTTACTCCTCTTTCAAGAAAATATCATGTTTCATATTTATTTCCTTTTTACTGATACGTGCTGATTTTCTGTTTAATTTACAGTAGGAGTTAACAATCTTTTAATTTGAGCTTTTGTCAACTCCTGGTAACAAGTTGACAAATGTTCAAATTTACATGCTGATAAAAGCTAACTTTTCCCAAGCATACATAGTAGCATGCTCGTGAAAGCTAAATTTTATTTTTATTATGCGAAATAATTTGGTGGAAAATATGCTTAAATATTTTTTGAAAATTGATTGAAAATAGAAATTTAATTCTTTTGTTAAAATAGTGATGCCATTGATAAGATAATTTCTTGATGACTTAAAAATAATTTAATCGCTGAAATAATCGCTTTAATCACTAAAAATTTTAAAATTTTGCTTAATTTTTAATTTATTAAAAGTATATTTAAAATTTCAAAAAAATCGTTCCGAGTGACACATTCCTACCCTATGTTTGAAAGTGCCATTTCGGTAGCTGTAGGTTAGATAATCTAGCTTGTAGAGCATCAACACACACATCTTTATTATGAACAGAGAGAGAATAAAATAGATTTCATTATTTGTGAAAAACAAAACCCATCATCATTTCACTAAAAAATGTTTATCAGTGATAAAGCGCAATCAAAACTGAGAATATGATGTTTAATTTTAAATTTACTGAAAAGAAAAAATACGTTAAAAAATAAGCTTTTGAGCTTTTTAAGATGATAGAAATTTTTTAAAATATTAAAAATAATTTTGAATGATTCTATTTTAATTATCTAAACATTTTTATGCAATTATCGTTGCTTTATGCCTTTTGCAATCGAGCTTTTTTGTCTTACGTTTTTTGGAAAGTTATGTAGCTATAAACGTTCTGAATATCTTTATTTAGATCCTTAATCTTTTCTTCTGTTTGCATATTGTGTTTAGACGAGATTTCTGTTTTATCCATTGAAGGTTACTAAGATTTTCGGAGCAATAATTGAACTTTATTATCGGCGATCTTCAATTTCAGCGATATTTTTCAAATGATAGCAATCATTTAAAGTTCTTTTTTGTTATTGATACAGTTTTAAAAATAGTTTAAAACATTTAATATTTTTTATTTCTGTTTTGTAGATACTCTTCGGAAATTCAATTCATTAATGCTCTTATTCAAATATCCATAAAAAATTGCTTTATTATCAATTTGGAGATATGTAAAGACATGCATAACTGGAAAAAAAGTCATATGTCATTTTTTTGTTAAACAATTAAAAAATATAACAAAAGAAAAATATAAAAGAATTCAGAACGTTTTGTGCAGAATATACCATAATAATTTGAATTTGGTTGTTGAAATAGAAGCCAAATGGATTTAAATTGCTTAATTCTGAAGGGTACGGCACACTTTGCTTATAAGCAAAGTAGAAGACTCATTTTGACAAATTAAACGGGTGTTATGTTTTCTTATTAAGATACGCCTGAATCATAGTGTAATATATTAATTACAGATTACCATTGTCAGATAGATAAGATCAGATAAGACCATAAAAATAAAGCGACCTTCTTTTTATTGTTTCATATAAAAAGTATGGAATGAAGAAAAATATTGTAACTGTCAACACGTTAGAAAAAAATTCCAGAGGTAGATATTTCTTCTAGATGAATATTTCTTCTTGCTTTTGAAAAAGACCTTCTTTGGAATTACGTCCACATGTGTGGGCATGATTATTCAGAAACACTTTAATGTAAGCGAATGAGATTTGGTCTGGAATCTTCACATCCGTTTTTTAAATTAAAAATAATAATGTAAATATAATCGATTATTTCTTTCATTAATAAAGGAAATACAACTCATAATGCATAGATTTATGTTTAAGAGAAGATAAGTAAATATTTCTTCAGAGAGAAATAATGAAGAACAACATATAATAAAAAAAAACATGATACAGCTTTTGCTTCTAGCTTCTCAGTTTCAAAGTGTTCATTATTTATATATAAAGTGTTCATTATTATTATTATAAAGTTCATATTAAATAATTTAACTATCTGATTTTCATTCAGAACTGAGAACCCCCTAGAAATAATCTGATATAAGACATTATATTATTTGATTATAGTTCATTCGAAATCACTGTTATTTTGGGATCGAAAGAGCAAAGGATCTAACGACCGACTCTTTGACATTGATAAAACTGATGCTTAATTTTTCTCTTAATCAAAATATCTGAGATCTTATCTCACTAATTTGATATAAAATAGCATAAGATTAATTTCTAGAATGATGATAATTGTTTGTATCTGCCAGAAATAAAACATTCTGACGAGAATCGTTTTTTATTGCGGCCAGTTTGTGGAGAACTATGATGTTCATCGCGTTTGAGGAAGACATCATAAGCGGAAATGACGTCTAAGAAACCTCACTTGAATGTATTTCCAAGAAACCAATTGCAAGCCGATATCGTATTCTTTCTTTTCATTGGTTTATGATATATCTGTCTCTATCGTTTCGACGTTAATTTACCTGTCTACATTTTTTTTTTGCATTCCCTGTCATAGGTGTGTTTCTTCATATCTTTTATGGTGTACACGTAGATCTGGAATTTTAAATATCGGGCGTTACTTTTGGATATTTTTTTTAACCACAATACCTATCTGTTGTAGTAAATAATTCCTTTGACATAGTTATTGGTGAAATAAATCAAAATGTGTATCCCGGAATCATATCCGTTTGCATTCAACAGGTGAGCTTGAAGTTTTGTTATACTTACTCCTGTTAATTTACGCTTATAACGGCATAGTTTGTATTTCTCATTATGGAAATTATTAAGATATAATTATGAGAAATTCACTTTCTGTTTGGGTTTAATTTGCTATTATTGAATATCTTGTGGAATGCTTTTGTAAACCTACAATAAGAATCTAAGAATCCTTTTATTTATAAACATAGTTTCATTTTGCGTATTATCATATATCATCTACATATATTTGAAGAAATTTCCCTTTAACTAATTTTATTTTCATGTCTTTTTGTATTTCGCTCTATAGTAAAACATCTTTGAGTAATGATAAGATCAAATAAACTAAATTGTTTGATGTATTTTTTTTTGGGGGGGGGGTTATATACATTTCAGCACATTTGTTGCGTGTTTTTAAATGCAGAAATGTGACTAGTATTAAAAACTTAATGTATTTTGGGGAAGTGTGTTGTTTTATACTATACCAATTAGATCTTGGGAATTATAATATTTTTATTCAGAATATCTATTCATGAACCTATTCATAAGTTAGTATTTTCAAATGTGTATTTGCATTAGAACGGATATATAAGTGTTTTTAGTTCTTTAAAATGTACCTAAATTATTAATTTTATGTTTGACAGCTATTATTGTAGTAATTCTTTTCTATTGAAGACTTCCCCCCCCCCAATTATGACTTTTTACTAGTTTATGGGTGAGGAAGAGGATGAAAAACCTTTACTTATTAAATAGACTAATATGACTTTAAAGTAATATGATTCTTATATGAATTAAAGAAAGTATAAAATAGCATAAATAATGAATTTAATATATTTCATTTAAATATTTATATAACAGACATGCATGTATAGTTGCCAAATTTTTTAAAAAAGTTACTTGTAGTTATGTAAATGTTTTATAAATTTTTTGGCTTTTTGTGAATTTGCATGCTTGTACGTTGGCATTGTTAAATACAGTTATATAATTGGGAATCAATAATATCACCTGGATTTTTTATTCTTTATTGAAACATGGACCTAATTGTCCTACATATCGAATTTATCCAGAATAAAATAGAATGCAGTCTATTATATGACAAATTACTTTTTTTTAAAAAATTTTAGAAAGGAATGAGTGTACTGTAAAATACTGTAGAATTTTTCTGCAGTATTTTACAACTTGAAATTATAATTTTTCATAATTATTTATTATCAGTTAGTGAAGTCATTTTCTTATTCCATTTGATCTGAATTTGGTGAGCATTTCAACTAATAGATTTCAGTTAAAAATCAAAATTTGAAAGTTTTTCTAATATATTTTTTAAGGGTCCTCCTCCCATCTAAAAATTTTTTTATTAATCTTCCAGTGTACACTTAAAATAAATGCATCTTAATTAATTTTGTTGTTTATTAGAAAGAAAAATTTTATAGCATAAATAATTGAAATAATTATTTATGCTATAAAATAAACTTAGTTATTTATTATTAAAGATTTCTTAAATTATTAACATGTATTAAAAGGAATGAAGTCCATCTTAAACTTTTCTTCTGAAAGGTTAAAAATTTACACTTTACTGTTTATATATGAACAGAAAAATGTTTTATCCATCAAAATCATTTTAAATGCATGACATGCAACTTATCCTAATTCTATTTCTCAAAGAAAAAAAAAGTATTTATTTCAATGTTGGAAGAGCAGAATGATTACTTATGCAATCATTGAAATTTTGAAGATAAAAAAAAAATTGAATGTATAAAAATGATTAATGATATTTTGTAAAAAAAAAAAAAAAAAATTGTTTTTCATGAAGCTACAGACATTTATCCTGAATTTTGACTATTAACACAGGAAAAATGTCATTTTCTGTGTTCCTGGAAAGCCTGGGAGTAGTCATTTTGAACACTCTTTTTTAAAGGACCAAAAGCTTTTTTTTTTTTTTTTTCAAGATTTATTTACTGAAACAAGTTTTTTAAAAAACATATTTGCTTATTGAATTTTATATTTCCATTGCATTTCCTTGCTTAGTATGGCAGAATGATACTATCGTGCTACAGAATTTTGTTTATATGCATTTTTCCTTTTTTGGGCTTGAATGATTTCAATACTTCTTATTTATACACTTCAATGTTTCAATGTGGCTATAACCTTCATTTTATAATGTTTTTTCTAATTATATGAAATAATTTTGAAAGATGGTATATTGACGTTCTTCATCAGTTTCATTAATTTATCTACTTCCATTTTTTTCCTAACTATGGAAAATCATTAAGCAAATATTTAATCAAAATACAAGCAGTCCAATTAACCAAACACCAACTGTTATTTACAATTTATCCTGAATTTGCATAGTTTTTAAGTCGTATTATATGTAGATGGACTAAATACTTTTTTTTTTTGGAATAGTTGCTCATCTTCTATTATCTTTTGATCTGTTTGATATAAAGCAGTTAATTTTCAATAAATGAATTTCAGGTCTCTGATACTACAGTAAATTGAAGTAATTAAATCTTATGGACTTTTGATTGTATTGTAAATATTGCGTGAATTCTTTGAATCCATTAGTTTCATAATCAGAAAGAAATCCTGCAGTATGTGTAAAATTTCTTTCACATTACTTTCTATTAGCAACAATTCTTTATGACTTTATGAGAGAACATAAATGTGAGTGTTTTAAAATTTCGAGTGAAAATCATTGAAAGAATTGAATATCAATCATTGCAATAGTCGGAGCTTTCAAACATGAAAAAGAGTTATAGATGCTCTGTTGTTTTTTACCACCAGCTATAATTTATATCTCTTCTTATTAAATTATACACAAATGCTTATAAAATGAAGGACAAATAGTGCAGAATATTTAAAACTAGAATAGGAAACACAGCATAAACTGTGGTGCTTGTTCAATAGTGAAAATGACTATGGTTAATCTTCTTTGACATTCATAGTGCTGAAGTAAATAAAGTAAAAAACTTTATTCAGCACTCTGAATTTTTTAGCTGATTTTGATTCTATTTGAGATTTTTTTTTTTTCAAATATGAAAATGCTTCTACTATAGCAGCTCTAATTTTTGAAATAGTAATCTATATTATGAAATATTTAAAATTTTAAGAACAAATTATTCCTTGATGAGTTAAATTATTTAAAAAGTAAAGGTGGTCATCATTTGACAGTCATATAATGGGAAGAAGAATATGATTTGTAGCTTTAATCATGGAGAAGAGCAAGTTTCACATGTTCCAAGGGTTTAATTTGTGCATACTATTAGGTCAGTTGCTGAGGAAGGGAGGACATCTCTTTTTTTGTGTCTATGAGGTTACAGAACATACAACACCACTGGGAGAAAAAAGTGACTTATGAAAGAAAACATCATTGTTGGAGTAAGGAATGCCATTCATTAACCTTTAGTCAAATAAGACAAATATCTTGCTTCTGTTTTATATAAAGTTCTCGGAATTAATAAAAACAATTCATGTAAGTTTTTGACTAAAATAACCATTACTTTGCATAGGTGGAAATGAAATTTCTGGAATAAATGTTGAAAAAAAAGCTGAAATTTTTTATGGTCTTCAGATTGGAGAGTTTGTAAATGATCCTTATTTCATGTATTCTTTAAAAGCAAGAGTGAAAAGTTTGGATCTCATTTACCCTTGTTTTGAAGAGCTTTCTGAGTAACAGCTGGAAAGAAACTGAGGAAGTAACAGCAAATCTGAAACTATGCCGATTTATTTAGTAGCTTCGTAGACTTTGTTTATAATATTAATGTACATGTTTATTACTTGCATATTATTTAGATCAAAATCCCCCCTCATAAGTTGGTGACATGATTAAGAAACTGAATAGTTTCATCAGGTCATAAAAGTAATGGTGGAACAATATTAGGATAAATAAAGTACTGTGGAATCTGTATGGTTTATTAGATTATTACACAGTATTAGATTAGAAAGATTATTTTGGAATTTATAAAGAGATTGTGTTAACAAAACGTACCCTAGAATGTCAAGGGTGGGATTCGAAGAAAATGAAAGCAATTTTATTTTGAATTGATTCTATACATTTTTCATTTAAGTGGTTTCTGATTTAAAGGATCATTGCTATATTTTTCTCAATTAAAATGTTTGGCAAAATATTAAGGAAAGATTTTATTTTAATGTCTATTATTTGTTTTTATAATTAAGATTAATGTCAAATCTTGCAAACAAAAGTTGTTTTTTGCAAAAATTGATGATATATTTGATTTCAGTATGTTAGGTAGATATATTGTCAATTTAAATAATCTTACTACCAAAATGTGTTGACCTGTCTGATGAACTTGTAACTAGAAATATCAAATTTCCTAATATGAAGTAGGGTATTTTATTTTTGTACTGGAAAAAATTTAAAGTGACTGTTTTAATGCTGTGTTTTGGTTTGAGATGATTAGAGGTGTAAGAGCCATGTTTTCACTAAAATGCTCCAATATTTAGTGATATGATCATGTAATAATACACAATAATAAAATTTCTTTTCCTTTAAAAATAATTTTACAAAAAAAAAAAAAAAGTTGAGAATTTAGAATTTTGATTTCATGATTAACACTTAGATTATTCGTATGCGTGTAATTATGTGTTAAATAAAAGCTGGTTGGGAAATTAACAAAATATTTAATTACAAAAAAAGTGAGCATATGTAAATTTTCTAAAAATTCTACAAGTAAGAGTTTGCAATTTTGAAATATGTAAAATGGTCTAAATTTATATCCTAATTAGTGAAAAAAAATCCAAATATGTTATATCAAGGAAAAAAAAAAAAAATGTGAACATTTTTGAACTTTTTTTAATTAAAAATTGTAATTTTGACTGATCATAATATTTATTTAAAATTAAATAAATTGTTTTAATAAGAAGTTTTTAACTTCATAAGCTTCAACGACTATTTCTAATTTATTTTGATCTGTTTTGTAACTTTCTGGTTAACTTAGTTATCAGGAATGTATGTGTGGATATATATATATCTGAACTCTGAAAAAAAAAAAAAAAAACACATGCTGGAAATTTTTCTGTTAATGTGTGTGTGTGTGTGTGTGTAACATTTTGGTTGAAGCAGAATGCAGGTTTGAAGACAGACGAGACGTTCTGTTTTTATTTTCGTTTTATTCTCTCTTTAATATTCATCTCGGGAAAGCAATTTATTTGCAAGCAGACGCAGCGCTGCACAAAAGCAGAAGTAAGAAAAAAGGCAAAAAAAAAAAGAGGGGGACGAACAAATGATCACTAGTTTTATATAAGATGGGATTTCCGGCCACGTGCCAATTCAATACATGTGGTGACCTTTGACACCTTTTCAAGGGCACCGAAGGGCCGACTTTTATTTGATACGTAGTACTGATAGCACATTATTTTTACAAAGGGATTATTAAATCGAAAGTGGAATTGGATCACGAAATAAATAGAGAATGAAGTTACGATGTGCTAAATGAAGATAAAATCTTGGAAATTCATTAAATTGAAATTGAAATTAGAATTAAAATATCATTACATATATATATTAACAAAAATTTTCAGCGTTTTTTTGGGCTGCTATTTCACACTTAGATGCAAAAGCAATTCTAGCAGGTTTTTCTAAATTGTATTTCTCCATTTTCGTACTTCGGAAGTATTAGTTTTAATTAGATTTTTTTTTTAAGTTCATTATGGGAACTACATTCTGTTTCTTTCTTTCTTCCCAAAGTAGTGAAATTCATGTAGATGGCATTTTGTAAATTTAGTCCTCAGTTTCTTATCAATGCTGTACCATTTTAATAATATGTTTAAAATTATAATCTTTTGTCACGAAGATTGGAAATAACAAGGCTGTTAGGTTGAACAAGTAATCAGATTTATTCAAGCAAAGTAACTCTCAAGCGTACAGGACCGATAACTCGATCACAACTGGTGACACTTGACTTTATATACACTCTCAGAATGTTCGAGAAACATCCAGATAGAACATTTAAAGAAAGATCTAGAATCAACTAGAAACTAGAGAAATAATAAATAACATTTTAAATTAAAATTCCAGTCTTTGGATAAAACTGACTTGGCTGGTATTCGAACCTGGGTCGTGAAGGTCTACAGTCTCGTGTCTTGCCAACCAAGCCACAGGAACTGATATCAGTAGTTCATTATGCGGCATTACTCCCCTCCAAAGAAAGACAGCGCCCCGCTGTCAATCAGGTTAAGGGCTTTTACTCTGGAACGTGTCATGGGACCCTTGTAAATTTCTTGATTTTCGGCAGGTACGACATTTTCATTTTGACTGTCCTCAATTTCAATTTGCTTGTCGGGATCATGGTATGGTTTCATTCGCAGTACATGGACAACGTCTCTTGGTCGTCTTCTTCGGGATTCAGGGTCAAAATCTTGCACCTCGTATGTTACGTCTGATAAACGGCGTAAAACCTGGTAAGGCCCAAAGTACCTCCTTAAGAGCTTCTCGGAGAGTCCAACTTTTCGGACTGGAGTATAAATCCATACGAGATTTCCAGGAGCATAAGATACCATACGGTGTTTGGCGTTGTAACGTCGACGGTCTTTATCTTGGGCACTCAGGGTTCGCACTCGGGCTAACTGTCTTGATTCTTCAGCCCTGGCAACAATCTTAGCGACGTAATCATCATCTACATCATTGGGAGAGAATGGCAACATTGTATCTAACGTCGTTTCGGCGTCGCGTCCATGAAGTAAAAAGAAAGGCGTAAAACCTGTCGTCTCCTGTTTAGCGGTATTATAAGCAAAGGACACAAACGGTAAAATTTCGTCCCAATTTTTCTGCTCTGTATCCACATACATAGACAGCATGTCGGTCAAAGTTTTATTAAAGCGTTCTGTCAGTCCATTTGTTTGAGGGTGATACGCCGTCGTGAAACGATGATCGATATTGGACAGGTTAACAAGGGTGGAAACAAGTCTTGCTCGGAAAACGGCTCCCCGATCCGAAATAATTACTCGTGGAGCTCCATGCTTTAGAATAATTTCTTCGAGCAAGAACTTTGCTACTTCTTCGACTTCGGCGGTCGGCAAGGCTTTTGTTATGGCATATCGTGTCAAATAATCTGTGCAGACTATGATCCATTTGTTTCCCCGACCAGATTTTGGAAATCTTCCGAGGAGATCAACCCCAATGCGATGGAAAGGTGCTATAGCTGGAGGGATGGAAACTAATCGTCCAGGTGGTCGTTGAGGAATAGGTTTTCGTCTTTGGCAATCCCGACAATGCATGACATATCGGACAACATTTCGGTACATCCCTGGCCACCAAAATCTTTTGCGGATTCGGTCGTAAGTTTTTGCGAAACCAAGGTGGCCTGCCGTAGGAGCGTCATGGAAGTGTCGAAGTATGTCGACTCGTAGATGTTTCGGAATGACTGGTAGCCACTTTTGTCCAGCTGGATCAAAATTCTTTCTGTATAGAACCCCGTCAATTAATTCAAATCCTTTCTTTTCTATGGATCGGCTGTTGTTGTCAATGTTAATTTTTACAAGGTCTGGATCTTTTTTCTGTTCTATTGCAAGGTTCATACTCGTGGTAACGGCTAGGGATTTGTCTGTTGTATGAGTCTCATCTTCCACTGGATTTCTCGAGAGAGTGTCGGCATCCCTATGCTTCTTACCGGTTTTATATTGAATGGAAAAATCATGTTCTTGAAGTCGAAGGGCCCATCTTGCAAGCCTTCCTGAAGGATCCTTTAAACTCATAAGCCAGCACAACGAATGATGGTCGGTTTTAACTGTAAAATGTTTTCCGAATATATATGGCCTAAATTTGTTGATTGCCCACACAATGGCGAGGCATTCCCGTTCGGTAGTGGAATAATTTCTTTCGGCTTTTGTCAAAGTTCTGGAGGCGTATGCGATTACTTTTTCAGCTTTATTCTGGATTTGCACCAAGACAGCTCCAATACCATAACCACTGGCATCCGTATGAATTTCTGTAGGGGCATTTTCGTCGTACATTCCTAATACAGGATCAGACGTAAGCGCTTTCTTCAGACTGTTAAAAGCTTTCATTTCTTCATGACCCCAATGAAACTCCGCACCACCTTTTAGCAGCATCTGCAAGGGTTCAGCGAGATAATAAAAGTTCTTGATAAATCGCCGGAAGTATGAGCAAAGGCCAAGAAAACTCCGTATATCATGTTCGTTTTTGGGGGTAGGAAAATTGCTAACGGCTTTCACTTTGTCAGGATCAGGACGAACGCCACTACTAGATACAAGATGTCCCAGTATTTTTACTTCTCTGGCCGCGAAAAGACACTTCTTCGGGTTGAGTTTAAGACCAGCATCTTGAAGGCTTTTTAAAATAAGTCTTAATCGAGTGAGATGGTCATCAAAAGTTTCCGAGAACACTATTATATCGTCTAGATAACAGAGACACATAATCCATTTGAAATGGCGCAACAAATTGTCCATCATTCTCTCGAATGTCGCGGGGGCATTACAAAGTCCGAACGGCATGACTTTAAACTCGTATAATCCTTCGGGTGTTATAAATGCCGTCTTTTCACGTTCAGCCTCGTCTACTTCTATCTGCCAGTATCCAGAGCGAAGGTCCATGGAAGAAAAGAACTTGGCGCCCTTCAGACAGTCTAATGTATCATCGATACGAGGAAGAGGATACACATCTTTCTTCGTGATCGCATTGAGCTTGCGATAATCAACGCAAAAACGCCAGCTTCCATCTTTTTTCCTCACGAGTACAACGGGTGAAGACCAGGGACTTTCAGACGGCTGGACGATATCGTTATCGAGCATCTTTTGAACTTCTTCACGAATGATGCGTCTTTCGGTCGATGAGACTCGGTAGGCTCGTTGGCTGATTGGAGTATGATCACCCGTGTGAATCCGGTGTCTCACATTCGTCCGTGCAGCTGTCTGCTTGTCAGTCTTCGTGAAGATTGCAGTAAAACGTCGTAGCAGTTTAGCTAGTTTGTTTTTCTGTTCATTGTTCAACTCTGGTGACAACATCGGTGAACAATCCATTTCGACGTTTGGCGTCTCTTGCTGTGCATCGATGTCATCTGACTTGCTAGAAATTACACATAAATGTCCCCCATCCAGTGGTTCGGCTTGGCCTATGCACATTCCTCTAGGGATTACTCTGTTCGTGGACTGCAAGTTGGCAACCCAAATTTCACTTTTCCTGTTATGGTATAAGGATACCATGGATGGCACGGCGATGTTTCTCTCAAAGAGCAGCTGCTTATTACCATAACCACTGGCATCCGTATGAATTTCTGTAGGGGCATTTTCGTCGTACATTCCTAATACAGGATCAGACGTAAGCGCTTTCTTCAGACTGTTAAAAGCTTTCATTTCTAATCCCTAGCCGTTACCACGAGTATGAACCTTGCAATAGAACAGAAAAAAGATCCAGACCTTGTAAAAATTAACATTGACAACAACAGCCGATCCATAGAAAAGAAAGGATTTGAATTAATTGACGGGGTTAAAGTCAAGTGTCACCAGTTGTGATCGAGTTATCGGTCCTGTACGCTTGAGAGTTACTTTGCTTGAATAAATCTGATTACTTGTTCAACCTAACAGCCTTGTTATTTCCAATCTTCGTGACAATATGTTTAAAATTATAATCTTTTTTGTTTATTTCTATAATTTAAATTTCTATTGGTAATTTTTAAAAAGAGATGGAAAAAAAAAACTTTGTTATTGAATTGTTCTAATGAAACGTATTCAAAGTGATCACAAGAGTAACTTAGTGTTGAAGAGTTATATATTTTTAGTCAAATGAATTACACTCAGTTATGCAAATCATTATAAGATTGATCCTATGAAGTTTTTTTTTGTTGGGATTTTAAAAAGGAAATTAAAAAAAAAAAGGAAAATATATATTTTTATATAGAGATCTTGGTAAGAATATAACTGCTAATACATAATATTAAATACTGCGATAATGTTGAGTTGAATTCAGAGGAAATTATCACTAAATATTTAGTCACTGAGTAACACGAAGTGTTTATTTAGTAATTGCAGTTATTTTTCTA
This sequence comes from Argiope bruennichi, assembly GCF_947563725.1. NCBI lineage: Eukaryota > Metazoa > Arthropoda > Arachnida > Araneae > Araneidae > Argiope > Argiope bruennichi. The sequence goes on along the minus strand of NC_079159.1, from coordinate 7,724,066 downwards.
AGGGGTATATAAAATGTGATGTATTTTTAATTTCGCGCAACTGCAAGTGAGATGACAGTGACTAACTTAAAACTCTGATAATCAGTTATCCAAATTACGATATTGACCATGCTGCGAAGAGTGAGGATGAGTTTTGTTGGCATGAAATGTTTATGAATTAATGATTCTTATATCTTTATTATGTTATTTTTGAAGAATTAGGAAAACAGGATTGTACTATGAACTACCGAGTTTTGTAATCACTTTGTTATGCAGAGATTTGCCGTAGCTTTTTAAAGAATTTTTTAGGAATTTATTTATATATGAGACAGGCATTCAAATGCTAAAGTTGATTTGTGTTGAAATGTAAGCTAAAAAGAAAAATCTTTTTTTTTTTTTTTTTTTTTTTTTTGTTTATCATGAAGAAGTATTTGGCTGATATGTTTTGTTTGTCTGCCGTAATCTACTTATTTCTGGAATATGCAGCTGCTTTTATTTGAATTTTTTTGAAACATTTTATTATTGTTTGAATAACCTTGTTGCATGTTCTTGTAATTTCTTGAAAGTGAGTCATGTTTGTTGAGATGATTCTAAACAATATACCTTTGCTCCAACACTCATTATCATAAATAAAAATTATATACATATTGATGCTGTTAAAGAGTGTTGCTATGCTTTCAATTTAATTAAAAGTTTTTATTATTACTAACACTTATGATTATTCAATACTTATTGGTTCTATTGAAAACATGTCAGATACATCTTTTTTTTTTTGTGATATTAATGTCCAAGATATTTGTTGTCAGAATTATTATTGGGAAGTGTGAAGGAAATAGAAGTTAACAAGTAGCAGAAAAATTTTCTTGCAAAAAATTTGAATGATTGATTGCTTAAGTTATTTTTGAAAACATTATCAGTTGGACATTGTTCTAGAATGATATACATTTGAGATTTCTCATTGATACCCCTCCCCCCTTCTTTTAAAGTGTGTTGTTTGCACTTGTCAAGCTCGCAATTTTTCATGTGCTTATCACCTCATATTACATTGTAAAAATGAATTACTAAATGTAAATGTTTTGGAAGGTAAAAATATGTGACTTTCATTTTGTGAAAACTGCATAACAACCAAGTTTTTTAATCGACTGTTTTAATTTAGATGCTGTTTTTGGCATTTCTGTCAAAGTTGTCAGCATACGATGTAAACTTCATTATTTGATCTTGCACGAACATTGTGTAAGGGGTTTGTTTTTACATTCTTTATTTATAGAGGCTGTGGACTGGAAATCACGATCGAGCAGATAATCACCAGCGATTTTAAAGGATAGATAATCATTAGTGAATTATTCTCGGTGTCTACGCCATCCTTTTGTAAACTTACAAAGAGTTCTGAGATATTTACAATTCAGTTGATGTCGTGCACACTTATTAACCATTATTGCTATTCAAATGAACTTTTGATCCTTTTAATAATCTTTGCTCATAGATTTTTATCACAATCTTATTCACGGCTTATTGTTGTATTACGTGATTGATATTAAATTATCTGCAGACTTACTAAACTTATGCACTTTTTTTACGGTTTGAAGATTGCAATGAAGAGTAAAAAAAAAAAAAGTCGTGCATGTTCAATTTTTAGTATTAAAATATAATCCTTTTGCTTTTTTAATTGACACAAAAAAAATGGCTTTTAACCTAGATTGAAACACGAGTATCAAAGACCATTTGTAGTCGGTAGGTGTTGGTAATGAAAAATACACCTTACTATATTTTCCTTGAGATTTTTTATTTTTTGCTTCGAGCACTGTTTTGATGCATCCGAAAACATCTGTTTATTTTGCATTGCAATTAGCATTAAAAATAGACCTACCCAGATGTCTGCCACACATCTAAATTGAAGAATGTAACAGTTTTCATTAATTATTCGTGTTTTATTTTTATATATTTTTCATCTTTTTTAAATTGAAATTGTTTTGAAAAACAAAGCAAATTGCAGATATGACATTTTAGTGTTTTCGGAATCGAATTTTATCATTGGAATCAATTTTATTTTATATAATTTTTTAATATTTTTAATAGTCCAAGCACTTTATTTAAATGTATTCATATTATTATTCAATTAATCATACTTATTTTACTTCGCGATGTTTATTTGGCACAGTTCATTATTTTTCATTTATTATGTCCAATATTTTTTGTTCCCAGCTAATGTTATGTCTGCAATTGAATTCAACCAATGATATAAAATTGCAAAGACATTAGGATGTGTTGAACTGTTTTAAGAACCAACTTACGGATTTCACGGGATTTTTTAAATCAAGTCGGGTTTTTTTTTTTTTTTTGGAGAAATGTTTTTCGACTTTTTTGGTAGTAGTAGTTTTTATACTTACCGTAATATCAAATTTTATTAACTGAGCTTGGGGAATATCTAGGTGTTTAGTAGCGAATATAAACTGAATAAGAATGATTTCGTGATTTAAATTTTCTTGTCATGAAATTGAATGCAATACTGAAAACTAAATACATTCGAAGTGAACAATTATGAAGCTAAACTTTTTGATGAAATTAATTACCTTTTTATCCTAAATTTCTAACGAATGTTAATAGACTTTGATGGTTTGACATATTTCTTTCATTAATTAGTCTCTAAATGCTTTCCTTTCCACTTTTTTTTACCAGTTTTTTGGTTCATGCAGAACTAAAATTTATCACCGAATTATGAAACACGAACTTAATTTTGATTTCATGAAGAACATTCTTTTGGAATATTTTTTTATCGCTCTTCCCTTTAAAAAAAACTACTTCTGTAACTTGTTGAGGCACAACTTTTATTAATGGAAGTTCCGATAATGATTTTTCTTCAGCAGATTAAAAATATTAAATCTACCTTTCCTTGTATTCACAACATTTGTAATTTTCGTATAATATTCATTTTTGTTTTTTCAATATTGGTAGCTTTTTATATTTTATTGATTTTTGTTTGAATCTTTTTTAAAGAACATAATGGATATTGGCTTGTAATCTAATTTTCAAAATAGACTAATAATAGTGTACACTCCAGTTTGGAAAATTATGTAAGGTAACACACACACACACACACACACACACACACACACACACACACACACACACACACACACACACACACACACACACACACACACACAAATGAATTAATAATTTACACAATGACTTGCAGACTTGAAATTATGAATGCACTTTCAATTACATCAGTCTGTTTTGCAAGCATTTTACTTGTGAATGAAATTCAAGAAGAAATTCTTGTTTACCATCTTGGCCATCCTTTCTTCCACTTGTTATACTATTATTTCACAACACGGCTCGTTTCCACGCTGAGCATCCTGTTTTTTATTCCCCAAAAAGAAAACTACGATGGCCTTTCGACAACAAATCGACATGAGAGAGAGAAAAGCCTTGTGTGCCGACCTTCATGAACCGAAAGTTTCGAAGACATCCTTGCCGTTTTACTTTTCATTCCCGCCCTTCATTTGTTGACTTTCACCTCCTACTGTTTCCCACGGCTCTGCCCACTTTGCCTTTATACCGTATTAGGCGATGGCTTATAGCCAACTAGGGGTGTGTGCTGCCTGAAATGCATTTGTATCGCTGAGTTTAATCCGCTTAATGTTACTTGAGAATAATGTCTATCAATACCAAAATGTTTTCTCTATTCATTCCATCAAATTCTAAAAAATAGCTTCTAGACGCTAGAAACATGAAGCAGTTAGCAGAGAATGTACCAGATGGATCAAATTAAATGAGGCATACTTAAAGTATTGTAAAGAAAATGTCTGTCGTTTTAAGAACATTAAATATTTCAGAAAAATATATGTTAGAGAGCATGACAAAAGAATGAGGCGAGTAAATACCAAAATCGAATAGTTAGGAAAGGTCGACTACCTCTCTTTTATAAACAAAATTCATGTACCGTCTAATAAATTCCATGAGTAGTGGTGTGCATATTAATAATGAGTGTTAAATGGTTTACGAGTTAATTAGATACTTTCATCGACTGCCAGATGTCAGTTTAATGAGTACCTGCAAGGTAGTTAAATAACCTTGATGTCTAAAGTAAAAACAGGGCTTAGTTATATTTCTCTTCTGTCATTCATTTTTCGAAATACTGTTGTGTATATACAGATATTTCGTATTCTTATGACCAGTAGATTTACACCGACTTTTATTTCGTCTGACTTCCTTTGTTTGTAAAAACGGAATTAATTATCGAATGTTCACTTATTTTCTGACAAATTCAAGTCCTGATGAAATAAGTTTTATCCATCTGTATGTTTTACATGGCAATGCGTTATTTTAATATTTTCGGGACTTAACTGTTAATGAATCGATTGATTTAATTACATTTTAATTCTTTACTAGTAGCACCACGTGGTATCGAATTTGATAAAAACTGATTTCGGTATTCGATAATATTTATAATAAGGAATTAAGAACCAAATATTAAAAAAATATATATTTAGTAGTACAATAATAAAAGTGCTTAAAAATTCTTTAAATGGATCCAGTAGTGTTCTTCGTGTATATTTTAATTCTAGCACCTCAATACCACTCTAGTATGAGATATTATATACTTATAAATAGGCGTTTGCTTATTTTTGTAGCCTAGTGCATGTATTTATTTGTATTACAATAACTTTTTTTGATGTTATTATAACCATGGGCTGACATGTTATGAATTATCTTTTAAATCTCCATTTTAACCATTCATATACATGTGAGTGTATTCAAATGGAACCATTCTAAGATATAATTTTTCTAATGGTCTTAATGGTGCGAAAAGTAGCGTCATGGTTTGATGGAACTGTGTTACTTACCTGTGTTTGTGATTTGTATATGCTAAATGGTAGGCTACTTTGAAATGTTATTATGTTGGTGTGGTGTGCAAGTTAGAAAAGAGTGATGGTGATGTAAACAATCGTGTCATTAAATAAGACCTATCCCATGAGTCCTTGTGTAGCTTCAAAATGGAATCTCATTCTTATTAAATTAAATAAAATTTTTGCGAAATTTCGAAAATAGTATATCTACTGGATAATGCAACTTTCAATTAATCTATTGACAAATAATTTTCATTTCGCATTAAAACGAGATTTAGTATGAAACTTTATTTCTTGAAATCGTATTGAATCGATTGTCAGCAGAGATATAAAAATGAGTAAGAAATATTTAATCTCAAGCCGCAGATAACCTTGAAATATTGAAATTTATAAGCAATATCCCAATCTCAATTTAAAAAAAAAATTACTACAGGAGGGCGTAAAGAAAGGGGAGGGGGATAACTTTTCATTACTACTGAGAAAATATCAGATTTTTTCACTTAAACAAATATTCGGTCTCATGTTCATGTTAATTACCATAGGAGAAAATGACATATTCATTATTGATTTTTTTAAAAAATTTACTTTTTTATAAAAGAAAGGAAAAAAAAATTTTTTTTTGTTTGAAAATAGTGATAGGTGATGTTATTAAGCAATGAGATATAAAGGGAGGGGTAAAAATCTTAGACATTTTAAAAAAGTAATAAGAAATTAACGGATTTGAAATTGGTTTGTGATAACTTGGAAATTTTAATGAATTTTTCAAAACTTTACCTGTTGATAATGCTGAAGTGTTAATGAAGTGTAAAGAGTGACTACTTTGGATTAATATATATTAGATTGTTATTAATAGATTTATATACTATTAGTAATACCGTCGTTTAATTTCTGTTTGGGAGTATCGTATCGCGATTTTGAAAAATATTGTCACGTAGTTGAAGTTAGCGTAGATAAAGCGTTTGTTAATGCCAAAATAATACTCGCTAATCTCAACTCGAGACTTTTATTCAAGGAACTAAACCTTACATCTGTTTTTATCTACAAGGTAAAATGATTCGAATCTTCCAGATTTAGAAAGATACAGAAGTTATAAGAACATTATAGAACAAACGAGAAATAACAAAATTAATGAATAACTAAACAATTTTTAGGCAACTTGCCTGCAGTCAGATACGAACTTGTCGCTTTCAGTTCATAGCATTCAACCACTGAGCCATTCAGTTCTGCGCCAAGTTAGAACAAGTTCCGTTACAATATTGTACCTTGTATTGAAAACTATGTTAGATAATGAAAAGTTAAATTAGTGTTAATCTTGTGTATCTATTCACTTATTTCAATGCCCCTACTGGTAATTTTTTTGTGCGCCCCTCCTAAAAACATGTACAAAGAGTAATGTTTTTATTGCAAACCGTTTCTGAATCCAATTATTTTTCGATCTTTTCTAAATATCTACATATTTTTATGCTCGCCTGGTAAATACGAATTTTACGCCTAAGGTAATTTCTGTTGAAATAATATATGTAGATAAAAAAATGTGTAAAAAAAAGCTATTGTTTTTTGTTTTTTTTTCAACTGACTTTTTCTGTTGTGAATTACCTATTTAACAACTCGGAAAATTCATTGCAATATATTTTTTTGGAGAATGCATTATTTATAATATTATAATTTCACTTTTAAATAAAACCATTGTGGGAATGGCTATTTTTCAAAATGGTCAATCCACTGAAATATATTACTTTTCGCTTACATTAGATGATAAAATACTTTTCCGTGCGAAAGTGGGATACTGAAAAGTGACAAAAATCGTGCTTTTATAGGCTAATGCGGACGAAAAAACTCAAGTTATGTAAGACACGTATTGCATGAGTTACTATTGTCTAACCAGACTTTCTTGGCAAGTACGTGGAATTTTAAATTCCGCTCATTCTGCCGTTAGAAAATATGCCGACTGTCTCCCCCCTTCTCCCCTTTCTCCTCTTCGGCCGTGAAATAGTAGTAAAAATGGTCAGTTTGATTCACGTGTTGGAATTTTCTGACGTTTATGAAATAAGTTCAAAAAAATCAATGGATGTTCATAAATTATTTTCGTATTTCTAAAGCGTGTAAGGCTACCAGTTTTCACTGGTAAATAATTAATGAATAAATCTGGAAATTTTAGTCTAAATAGGAAACATTTTATATTTCTTTATTAAAAAATTAATTTTATGAAGATATCATGCTTGGAGTGTTTTCTGCTATAAAAAAAAAATAAGCATACAAAAAAAAAAAAAAAAAAATCGATTCGAACCGAAATAGCTTTTGCATTTTCACTTCACGTAATTTGCAGAAAGAATATTAAGCCTTAAAATAGTATGTTAAAATAATATGTAGCGCTTTGAAATATGTCAAGGCTGTTTAGTATTTATGTTAGTAATAAATTGAAAAATAATTTGCTTAATCTCGCGGGAGCTAATGAAATATTCGTATTGATAATTCGCAGTCTTGCTATTTTGTTATTCAGTTCGGAACCGGAGGATTTCAGGCTCGAGACCCGATTCCATCGAAGAATCGTCTTGTAAGCGAGTCTGGTGCACGTTAAGTTTGTCGGGGCCAGATCTCCTACCGCTGGTGTGGTGTGGAAGTTTGGAGAGAGGGGTTCCAGCTCAGTTATTGTTATCATCTGACCGCAGTTCAAACTGACGAGGTCCGGCCCAAAATAACCCTAGTGTTGCTTTAAAACGGGACGTTAATATAATCAAACAATCTGTTACTCAGTTTTATCAAAAAAAAGCATTGCCACAGAATTGTTTAAAAGAAATTTTGAAAAATGTATCAAAATTAAAGAAAAAAAATTCCGAAAATAAAGTTAATTTCATTAAGACTTTATTTAATACTTTAAAATGAAAAAAAAAAAGTATTCTGAAATTATTTTAGATAAATATTAAAATTTTAACTAACTTGTAATTAAAATTTTGAAAAAATCCTTTCATTGTGATCATTAATTACCAAAGAAGTGATTGCTCCAAATTTGACGGGCCGCGGTGGCCTGGTGGTAAAGTCTCGGTTTCAGAACTGTAGGGTTTGAGGTTCGTGTCCCGATTCCATCGAAGAACCGTCGTGCAAGGGGGGTCTGTTGCACGTTAAATTCGTCATGGCCAAACGTCCTCCCGTTGGTGTGGAGAGGGGAGTGCCTGCTCAGGTGTCGTCCTCGTCATCTGACCGCGGTTCAAAATTACGAGGTCCGTCCCATAATAGCCCTTGTGTTGCTTTAAATGGGACGTTAATATAACTAAAACTAAAAACAAAACAAAAAAACTAAAGCTCCAAATTTGACAGCTCTAGGACCAACGGTGTGCTTTGTAGAACGTTTTAAACGACTTTTGCATTATGCAGTTTATATGTAGCACATAAGGTTATGAACATTTTGTTAAAAAAAATGAAAATATAGAAACATTTTGATTGTTTATAGAACTATTGCATTGTTTATTGAAGCCATAAATCATAGAAATAGACTTTTTAAAAATTTAAACGCTTTATAAATGAACATTATTTACAAAGATTTAATGTGAGGTCACATTTGACAACACTTTTTATTTATTTATGTCATCTAATTGTATTTTGTCTTGCGCTTTCCCTTTTGTAAGGTGTAGAGTGATCAGTAAATTTTTGCGTTGCATTTATGGTCCATTTGTTGAACATGAATTCATTACATTTTACATCTTTAGCCATTTACAATCCAGAATGAAATGATTTGAAAAAATTAAATTTGTTGATTAAAATTTCCTGTCTATCTCTAGTAGTCTTACTTATTTTGCATGTGTGAGATAACTCTTAACTTTAATTTTTCTAAAATTTTGACAAGCGGTACAGGAATATGAACGTAAAAAAATGTTGCCCTGAAAAAAGGATTATCTTGATCTTAATGAAAAATTTCAATAATCCCTTTTATTTTTCACGTACTTCATTTTTATTTTCTGATTAACATCACATATCTATATTATTACAAGCATTATTTACTATTTGTGATAAATGCTTTGCGAGCTATTTCGATGAATCTTTTCATTTTTCTTTTTGATCTGATATTACATTGCATTCTTTGTAATGGTTTTTAGTATCTTTTTGTGGAAAATCAAAACAATCAATCAATTAAGCAACAACAACTAAAAGGAATGAACTAGATAATGGTTGTATAATGCATAGCATTGTAACGATATAGTTATTCTAAAAAGAACTGTCCCAATTTTTAAAAATTTTTCAAGTATTAATCATCAAAAATCAAACAGGACAAAACGATATCTGTTTAAAGTAACTTTACATGCATGAGCAATTTCAAAATATTAATATATGAACTTTTAAGTGGACTGGATATTTCTTTTATCTGCTAGTAACATTGCAGATTTATCCTTGATATATCAGCTTCATGAAATTTAAATAATTCCGATGTATGGCTTTTGCGCCATTAAAATCCAACAAACCAACCAACCGTCATGAAATTTTAATAATTCCGATTTGAAATATGCAAATAGTTGAGATAACGAATCAAATAAAACAAAGCAAAAAAATAAATAAATAATAATAATAATAATATATATTGATTTTTTCAGAAAGGCCAAAGAAAATGATGTAGGCTATTTACATTAAAAGTAATCAGCTTCTTATTTCAAAACATTCAGATTTAATATGTTGTGTTTTTCTATCAGAATCATTGAGAATTTTTTTTTTTTTTTTAAATTTCGCACATTGTATTTTTGTGAAATAAACATCCATAAATTATATAATACCGAAAAACAATATTTAAAAATGTACGGAATAATATTGTGTAATGAATCGTTCACCATACTTATTTATTTTAAAGTTTTAGTTTAATTAATAAAATTTAAAATGTGAAAGTTTTTAAAAATTAGTTACTATTTTATTATTAGTTATTAGCAAGTTTTTTAAATTAGTTATTAGTTATTTTTGTTTTTTATATTAATAATTTAAAATTAAATGATCCGATGAAGTAATTTTCAGTTAATATATGAATTTATCAAATGAAGTAATTTTCAATAACATAAGAAACTTTTCATTTTGAAAGATGGATGAAATAAAGTATTCAGCAAATGACAGCCATGAACTGAATAAAATGTTTAAAACCATGAATTTAAATTGAAACAATACATTTTAAAATAAATAATGAAATTCAGATGCAATCAGAATAAATTATAAATTATCTTCCATTACGTCAATTCAAACTTTGAAATTTGCCGTTAGACGAATTGAATCTAATGTTGATGGAAGGGGATTATTCGATGCTGCTTCTCAAATATTAATTTGAATTTCTTGCCTCATGAAATCAATCTGAAATGTAGTTTAATTTTAAGAAGATATGACGTAAATATAAAAATATATGAATTTAAAAAAACAGTAACTCGAATTAGTATTAGGGAGTGTTTAAAAGATTTACATGTGGCATCAAAAATCATCTATCTGGACAAAAACTGGATAAAAAATTATTTAATTTAAAAAAAAATTCAATGTTGTGCTATGTATTCCATACTAATTACTGTAATCTAAAGGATTTTGTTGGAAGGTTTTATTTTGAATCTGGACTGAAAAATTTATAAAATCTGTAAAAAAACACACACCTTACTTTGGATTAAGTTTAATAGATATGGTTTTCATTTAAAGTGCTTAAAAGTATTTTATGGCAATAATATGATTAAAATGCATGAAAATGTTTGAGAAAATAAAAACCAACATTTTGTAGAGTTAAAAGTTTGTTCGTTAAAAGTGTTTTTCTTATTTTTTTTATTTATTTTGTAGCGGACTTTAAAATTTCCTCTCTCCAAACCTTCCGACCATCGCTTAATAATCTATTTTTAATTCTTTGCTCCCTTTGAAGAAAGGTAACAATAATCTTGAGCGACCTTGACTTGAGATATGGTGATAAAAAAAAAGACATTGTAGAATTGAAATTAAGTATCATTTAGTGTTTAAACTAATGACATTGAAACAATAAGTGTTTACATTTTTAAAGTGACATAAAAACATTTTCTTCAGATAATTCTTTCGGAAGTCGCTAGGGCAGCAGTTGCCTGGTGGCAAAGTCTCGACTTCGGAACTGGAAGGTTTCAGGTTCGAGACCCGATTCCACCGAAGAACTGTAAGTGGGTCTGATGCATATTGAATCCGTCGGGGCCAAACGTCCTTCCGCTGGTGTGGTGTGGAACTTTGGAGAGGGGTATGTGAGCTCAGGTATTGTCCCCGTCATTTGACCGCGGTTCAAAATGACGAGGTCCATCCCAAAAGAGTTCTAGTGTTGCTTTCAAACGGGACGTTAATATAACTAAACTTCGTAAGTCGCTAATGATATAGGTACGGTAAACAACGCCATTTGCACAGATTTTTAAATTAAAATTTTTAAAAAATGCTCTGATTTGCCCCCCCCCTTGCCCTCCCAAAGTTATGTGTATGTCAAATTTGGTCGCTCTTTGCTCCGCAACTTGGCTGTGAATCGCGTTCAAGCAAACACATATATTTAATTTTTATTAGGGTTAAACATAATGAAACGGTTGGATTGTTGCTAAAAGGCTCATATTCGATTATTTTATGAATTCTACTAATAAAGGAAAGTTCTTGTGTGTTGCAGCTTAGCTTCATTAATTTTTTTGGAAATTTCAATGGAGCAAAATTTTGATATTTTATTGCGACAACTTTAGAAATTATTTTCATACAAAAGACATTTTTCATCATCTTAAAATATTAATAATTTTAATAATAGCAATTTAATTGTAGATTTTTTAACCTAAATTTTTTGATAATTTAAAAAACTTTTTTGCTTAATTTTCGTTAATACTTTTCATTGTTGCAGTGAAATTTAAGCAGTTTTCATTGCTTATCCAAATATTATTCGCATCATTTTTGTTCATTGTTGATAACTATAAAATGAAAATTCTGTATTTTATATGCAATTAAAAGGTATTTTACTCGTTCTGTTGTATTTTTATTGGCATTATGATGTCACATGACTCGATTTCATCAGGAAAGGCCGAATGCGCGATTAATTTGAACAGATATAAGTTCAACGCCGTTTTAGTTTTCATCGCAATTGGATACAAAAAATAATTTGTTGGATCAATCATTAGCATCACGTTTTATCTTAGATATTTAATTGTGAAACACTAATAATTCCCGCCGAACCACCTGGTTGCCAAAGGTGGCTATTTAATATGTTACAGTTGTATTGAAAAGAAATTCGATCATTTGTTTCTCTTGCTTAAGGTGAAACACTGTTTGAATGGCATTAAATCACTCATTTCTCTTTCATCTCTTTGAATGTTTTTTTTTTCTTCTGTATTTATGATCTAAATCTATAGAAAAGAGGAAGCTTTAATTTTATACTAGAAATTAAAACATTCAAAATGAAAAGAAAACTGATTATATAAATTAAAAAAAATTTAAACTTATTGAATTTAAGCGAATTGAATTTTTGAATATTCGAATAAAGCAATTAGGACAAATAAAATGTAGAACAAAATCTGAAACTTGAGTATTATTTTTTTGGTGAGGTTTGTTAATAGTTATTGACACGAAATTTTTAAAAAAATTCTTTGATGGAGTTTACTAATTCTTTTGTAAGCATACATTAGTAAGAAAATGGAATTATCGTATTTACATTTATGAATTTGTGAACTATTTTTTGTTTTATTTATTACATCATATTTGCGGATATTTTAGAATCTCTCTCATTGAGGTGATTACACAATGCCAGTACCACTCTGCTTCGATTTCATATCTTCAAGGAGTAGAAATACTTTTTGCTTTCTTCTATACGAAACATACTAAGTATTGAAATTTTCGAAGAATTTAATTTGGGATTTTGGCAAATCTTCCTGTTCCAGAACTCACCGAGTCCGAAAAAATATATTAATTGGAGTTATGTCTATCGATCTGTAAACATGATACGATAAGTTGGTTTTTTTAAACACCAAATTTGTAAATCTCTATCAAACTTCGAACGAAATCCATCCAATTCAATGAAAGTTTTTTTGGCGTTGAGCTCTCAATAACTGCAAAATGTAAAAAGCTACATGGTTAAAATTTAGTTTACAGTTTTAGCATCTTAAGTGTGGGTTTGTATCAAATTTCGAACCAAAATGTCAACAAGTTGATTGTTTATCGGATCGCACATTCGCCTGCATGTAAACACAGAGTCTGTGACTTAAATAAATGTGATCGTATTATTAAAATGGTTGTTCTGCTTCACATTTTGATTTCAATCGCTCGACAAAATGACAGTCAAAACAACGCATATTTGGTTTTCTTCAAGTTTTTTGATAAGTTGTCATAATTATATTGAGATTTATCGCATGATGCGATTAAACGCTCTGTGTCCGATGCGTGATGTTTAAGACCAGAAATCGCACATTACACATACTTGCGATGCCTGATTTTTTACTTTTCTGTATATGATGTATAGAGAATTCGTCAAAAAATTCGAACTCGAGATTTTGACGAATCTTTACATTTTACACCTCCGAGTTTGAAAAACACATTTTTTTGAAAATATCCATCTGTGACAAAAAATTCAAAAACGCTTTGAGCTAAGGTGGGAAAAATTTGTTATATGGTTTTTCACATTTATAGATTTCTTGCAAATTTTGAACAAAATCTATTTAGAGGAAATCTGTTTGTCCGGCTGTTCGAATATAAGTTATCGCTTATAACTACAACACGGAGAAAGCTCGATGGATAAAATTCGATACTTATCGAGTTTTGAACCAAACCCAAGTAAGGGTTGACCGTCTGTTGGTCTCTATTTTCAGAAACATGTAAACGTGATAACTCAAAAAAAAAAAAAAAAAAAAAAAAATACAATGACTTAAATATATCAGATTTGGTATGTGACCATAATTGTAGTTCTATGTCAAATGTTGGTTTCAATCGATGGGGAAAAAGGCATCCAAACCAGAAATTCGATTTTCAGATATTATTAAGCGCATGCCAGGGATCAGCCGCCAAAAAATTGGCCAAGGATTACTCTTTATACTCATTAAAAAAGCTAAATTCAGGCCAAATGTATGATTCTGTAATTATTTACGCTAATGCCATGCAAGGTCTCTTGGATAACACCTTTGTTAGAGTATGAGAAAAATTTTTAGGATACCATTCCCCTTGGTTACTAGTAAGAGAAACGCCACGGATTTAAAGTGCCTTTCTTTTTTTCTTTCATTTCGAGATCAATATTCGTATTGGTATCTTATTCTAAATCTGTCTCCAAAAAAAATATTATGAAATGAAATGGGTGCGACACATTGCATGTATTTATTGGTTTTGCTGCCATTCGTACTTACTGTTTTACTAGCATCTTTGGACCAAATCATTTTGTAGCCTTTGTAAACTGTGTATTTATCCATGCTTGTTAAGATTAGTAATTTACCAAGCGATTTCAAATACTGTTTGCCATTATCCGAAGTCAGTTAGTGGAACACGATAGCAATGTAGAATTTAATGTTACCATGCTTCGAGTTTAAAAGAAAAAATTATTTCTTGGAAGCTTATGGCAATCCTGGTATGGAAGCTTATGGTATCGCGGATGGGTATTAGATTGCTTCACTTATCGAAATTTACGGATTATGGCTCTAGAAATAACCTGTATTCTGAACTCTATATGAATGAATGAAAGTTAATAAATATCATTATTAGTTTCTTAGTAATTCTTATAACCGTTAAATTCAGTTAAGGGGCGAATGAAGGATGTGTTTAATTCCATTCAAAAACATTGTATTTGTTGGAGTATAATAAAATGGAGTATAGCAGAATTTCGATTAATCAGATTTGTTGGAGTAAGTAGCCACTAACATGTTAATTATAAAAAAAGGGGCTATTTCTTAAAAAAATAAAATAAAAAATGAGCAGTCCCCCTGAAACTTTCTCGCATACCATATGCTAAAGATGAGGGGCTAGCCCCCCCCCCCTACTCCCATCCTGTATGCTGCATTACGTTAATATAATTAGAATGTTTGTTAAACTGAAATTTTGTGTTAATAATATTGTTTACAAATGCAGATATCGGGCAATATAGAGTCATAATAGATTTTTAAAAAATGCAGATTCAGAAAATAAATAAAAAAATTAACTTAAAATCAATCATTTACACGTTAAAAAATATACTGAAAATTGAAACTAATATGGCCATCTTATTAAAAGAGGGACCTCATTAATATACACTGCCTAAGGTATGCCTACTAAATCCACCCTTTGATCTACATTTCTAAGAAATATTCGTTCTCTATTTTCTACGAGTCATGTATCAGTACAGACTTGTTTGAAGAAATTGTTCTGCAATAAAACTGCTGAATTTATTCTAAGTAGACATTCAAAGTTGCACAATTTAATTTTTTATATTTATTAATACAAACTAACATTTTTTAAATGCACCACAAATTGTATATTATAAATGCACGCTGCCAGTTGTCATAACTTGTCTAATCTGCACCGGCAGTCATAAATGCATGTTGCTATAGTTATGTCTAATCTGCACCAAAAGGAACACAAACCTTATACTAAAAATCATTCCCAAAGAAGTAAATTTTCAATTCAAAAGATTTGTTTTGATTTTGTTTAAACTATATATAACAAGGAATAAGCATAAATGTGTTTTGTATTGAACAATTGTGATTGAAATTATCATTGTTCGCGATCAGCAAGTCGATCTTTTTTTCTGTACCTTGTCTACCACTGATGTTCATACTCCAAGATAACATTTGGCGACCTTGGCGAGTATCCCATCCACGTAACCCAATTTTTCGGAGTGCCCGGGATATAGGTTTATTATGCGAGCTCTCGGCGTTCGGAATTTTTCTGTCCGTGCAGTCTCAAACGGGTTCCTCAAAAAGTGTTACGAGTGAGAACGACCTTGGGAAAAGGAAGAAACGACCATGTATTTTTAATGTTACTTTTTATTTTTTGAATGACGTAACTTGATTTCGAGTTTAATGTTAAGTTCCAACACATTTCGGATTGTTGCGGTATCTAAAGATTGCCATTGGTGTGTTCTTAACCTTGTGTGAAAGGTGAGTGGTTTTTCTTTTTAAGGCTTATTGCTTTGATTGTTGGAGATGTCAAAATAATGATGGTTTGATATAGTTTTTTTTTAATTTATAATTATAGTTGTATAATAAAAAGAAATGGCTTTAATGGTTATACATTGCAAAGATGTTTTATTTTCAAGTTTGCATGTTTAACATTAATCATAAATTTTAGTTTAACACAATTCATAAATGTAGTTTTTCTAAAATAGAGAATTATAATTGCATAATAAAAAGAAATGGCTTAGTGATTATATACATTGAAAATATTTTATTTTCAAATTTGCACATTAGTTTAACTTCAATCATTAATTTTATGTTGAAATTATCTTTACCATTTCAGAAATTAAAAACGTTTTGTTTTGTATGCTCCATAATATTTTATATCCTTCCTTGATGATATCTATTTGATTCAAATTTTACGTTGCCCCGATTTGTTTATTTTCACCTGATTATACTTTTGTTTTCGCTTAAGGAATTTAATTTTAATTTCTTGTTTGAATGTTCTTAATGTACTGATAACTTTGTAAATTCAACTTTGATTCTGAATTGTAAATTAATCAGAATTATACTAAATTTATCAGTGATCGATTTTCTATTTTTGAAATCTTTTATAACATTCTACATTTGAGATCTTGTAATTGATGTTCACTTTTCGAAATTTTAATATATTAATATATATAAAAAATCATTAAATTAGAACTTGGACATGAAATTTCTTGAATAAAATCGCAATGATTAGAAACAATCGCAATTTAATCAAACAATTTAAATTTTTAAATTTATTTTTTTTGGAAATAAAAATAACTTTCATTAACTCTGCAATAGATCGAGAAAAACAGAGGTTTTAAAATAAATTTTTGTAGTTGATAGCCCTTTTTTTATGAAGTAATTATCTTAAATGATTCATATCGGACAAGTATTTCACGCCACATAAACTCGTGCCAATTGGCGAAGTTCTGGTATTTAATTAAGATTTATCATAATTAGGAAGTTAACGGATCGTCTGCATATTACGTGTGAAAGAAAGCGTAACCTGGCAGTAGTTTTTATTTGACTGAACTCGATGGTATTGCATAGCATTAACTGTTTATGGTCTTGAAACATGTCTCTTCATCCTACTCATGGCTTAGTAGGACCTACTGGTAATCGTATACCCGTTGCTACGATTAATGATGGAATCGTAGCGGTCAGGTCAAAGAGTCAGAGAATGATCGAAGACTTTCTAATAACCTGCTTTCGCTGCATTTTTTTTTTCTTTTTTCCGAAATGATAGACCTGCTTCTTAAGATTGTTTTCTAATGATGACCTTGCTTAAAAATGCACGAATTCTAGTCACGTTTTAAATTTAGAAAATATTTCTCGATTTTTAACGTAATATAGTATTTGAAATTTTGGAAATTTACTTTTGTTCAGTTAAAAAATAAATATGAAAAATATATTAATAATTTTAAGAATTTGATAGTTTTTATATGCTTTTTTTAGTGTGTTTGAATTGAATTTTCGTCTTTTTCCCCTTGATGTCGTATGAAAATCATTGTTTCTATTAAATACATAGATTGATTACGGCATGGACATTAATCCGGTTTCCTCTTGTTGTAAATATTTATCTTTGAAAGAGAAATGCTGGCTATTGAAGATAGATATATTTGGCATAATTTCGAATATTTCCTATTTTAAGTTCTTTGAAGTACTTTTAAGTATAAAAATACAGATTCCAAATTAGGTTGCAAATAGAATTTGTTTTGTTGTCCTATTTATTGTAGTAATCTTTTATGGAACTAAACAGATTTTATATTTATTTATAAGCCACACCGACGCTACCTGTCCTAAGATGTGTCAATGTACGACAGAATGGCGGAGTGCATGAAACTCAAAGGTACTTAACCTCCGGATATTCCTATTGAAGTGAAGAAAAATGGCGGTTGTACAGTGGCATTACATAGCAAAATGGAAATCTTATTCATTTATTGTTCTTAATAATTATTGATCTTTAAAGTTCAATATTTATTATGTACATTAAATATTATGTGCAAAATAATTATTTGAAACAAAAAGAAAAGAGGAAAGAAGTAAAATTATTAGACTATGGAATGATCGGCGTTCGGCTAGCCGAATCATTGCGAAATCTACATTTTAGGATAATTTAATTTTTAGGATAAGAATGTAAATTTTTTCTTTCTTTTTCTATATGTCGGAATTCTGTTGACAAGAGAATAGAATAAGGTTCCATTTGCAAGAGCTAATGCTTGTCACTATTTGCTTTTTGTTGCAACACATAATACATAATTATGCTATCTATTTACGGGTTATTAATGTTATAATTTCGGCTTCATCGCGATTGGAGCGGGTTACCTCCTACATCATTAAATATCTCATCATACCTAACAAGTGCCACAAGTTCGGATAAGAATTCACTTTACCTCACGGCCATGGATGTTCTGTAATATTACACCAAGTTGTCAGTATTCCGAAATGTCTTGTTGGTGTGGCATTACAGTGACTTAATGATGATCCAAGTGCAGATGGTATTTTTGGAGATATTTAGGATCGTATGTTTCTATTTCCTTACTTGGAATGCTGTTGCTTTTATCCATCTTTTAAAAAAATCTTCTTGACAGGTTTTTTTTTTTTGTGAAATTCCTATTATAATGTAATGTTTAAGATTTTTGTGGGTGTCCCTAAGATGTAAAATTCGGCAGCTGATTTTTCTTCTTAGTAATATACCTCTTATTCTGCTTAAAATAACTAATAAAACCATAACCATGAATAAACTATATGAATTGCCTAAAATAACTTATAACTAACCAGTTTGGGTAGTCGCTTCAAAACTCTCTCGCATACTAATAAAGGCGAATTTGTTTTAAAGCGCTTTTTCCCAATCGATTGAAGGCGAAATTTGACATAGAAATACTATTGGAGTCACAAAATCACATACCAAATTTGAAATATTTAAATCATTGTGTTTTTTAGTTATCACATTTACATGCTTCTGAAAGTACAGACCGACCGACATTCAACCCCTTGTTGGATTTAACTGAAAATTTGATAGTCATTTACAAAATAGATATTAAATCTGTTTATGGAATTTTATTCATCTAGTTTTCTTCGTTTTGTAGTTACCTTATATTCGAACAGCCGGAGACGCATATTTCTCCTGAATTGTTTTCCCCCAAAATTTCATACAAATCTACATATTAGGTGTAAAAACCAAACTGCGTACCAAATTTCATCCGTCTAGTTCAAAACGTTTTTGATTTATCTTTCTCACAGGCAGACGAACTGACTAATATTTTTTTAATGTGTTTTTTGAACTCGAGGAAGTTTAAAACTTGGAGACTCATTAAAATCACGAGTTGGAATTTTTTGTTGATTGCAATACTTTCTCTATATCTTGTGTACGATAAACATATTATCCTGCGTGAAAGTATGCGTTTGGCGCAGCATGGCCAAAATATGGCTTTTGCGTCACTAAAACAAACCAAACCAAACCTGCGTAAAAAAATTTATTATTTGGAAAAAAAAAAAAAAAAAACCCCACCCAGATAACTCATATTATTTCCGAAAGAAATAATTTCTAAATTCATCTGTGGTTCTTTACTGTGGTGAAGCCAATCTTTCTCCACATCTTTACCTTTGAGCATGTACCAGTGATTCAACCTGGAGGAAAAAGCAGAAAAATAGAATATTGCGTTTTTAAGCAGCATAAAAATGAGAGCTGCTAATAAAATGGATTAAAATCTGAATTAATCATGTTGTTTTTAAATCTGAAGATGAATAACTGCTATCTGAATGATAGTACTTTACCTTCTGATAGCCACTATTATTTTTTTCATATTATTTAAATATCGTTTGTAGAAACATCACAGTGATTATCAGATGTGAAATCAATGCACGCATGTTAAAAATTCTTTGAAATTCCACAATTGTATGAAAAACATAATCGATTAAACGTATATTAAACATGTTAAACACGAAATCTTCCATAAAATATGCATATAAATAGTGAAATGTATTTCGATCGTGCATATGATCGCACGTAATGTGCATTCGCTGGAGATTTCTTTGAGTCGGTGGGATAATTACTTTCCCGCGAAAATCTTCCTCCCTCTGTTTGACTTCCCGGCGAGTGTCGCAGCCATTTGACACGAAAAGCCACCACACGAAACTGTTTCCCACATCACTAGAGGTAATTCTTCCTGGGGCTTAGGGAAATGAAAGGGTTCTGCAAACTTCCTTTTTTCGGTCATTGACTTGAAACTTTACGAGGATTTCTTTTCAAGGTATTGTTTCAGTGTGCTTATGAACTGTTGCATAACAGAATGGTATGAAATTTTCACACAAAGTAAATTACAATTCAGAGCGAAATGCCTTCCCATCTTTAATATTTTTTTAGAAAATTTCTTTGTTAACTGGATTTAGTTATTGACTGGATTTAACCCTTTATTTTTGTGTTATCTATCATATGCTCTTAAAATAAACTGATCTATCAATTGCAGACATCGATTATAATATTTTTTTCAACATAACGTTAGAATTAATTGAAATTTGACATTTCCATGAATCCAAAATCTAACTCAGAAATGAGACTAAAGAACTAATTATTAAGGATTGGCAGGAGAGATTGAATAATTCCATCAAGGGGCGAACAACCTACCAACATTTTAAAAACGTTTCTGTTAACCGAATGGAGGGTGATTTTTATCTTTACCAAGTATATATACACTGGACATATGGTGTATTTTCTGTGCATCAAAGCCTTTCTTTGACATAAGTTCGACTTGTGAGTGTGGCTCTATAAATCACATGATCAAAGCCTGTGCACTATGGAGAGAACAGACTCAGATGGCCTAGAAATTGGATGTCTCTTGACGTCGAAGAACTCTTAAAAATTCCAGTCCTTAAATCTTCTACTAAAGACATTTTGTCAAAGCTCGTCTTTAGCTCTCTCCTAATGTAAAAAATTAACGTAATTTCATTGTAAATTAATGTAAAAATTTACGTTAATTGTATGTATTTAATGCATTTTTAATGTTTCACAATTTAATATGTAATGTAAAATGTTTTTTTCTAGACCAATATATGTTTTTCCTCGAGGGACCTTTTTTGTTTTCAAGTGTCCAATGTTATTAAGTGTAGTTTGTTCCTTCGTTGCTCTTTGGTGACCCCATTAAGTTTTCCTCATGGCCTCTGGTCGGGGTATTGCTTGCATATCCCCCCCCCCTCTTTTGAGTGAGTGAACAAAATCTTTTGTTAAAAATTTATCTTTGCATTATTGATAACTATACACATAGCGAAGCCATACACATTTTTAAGCAATTATTTGAAATTTCACATAGCTTTGACATGTCTCTCTCTCTTATTTTTAAAATAAGATGTGGCTGTCTATAAAAGGTTGCTATTTATATGTTGTGACATTGTTCGAATGACCTCGAACCTTTTTAAGCCCCGAATTGCCGGAAGGATCGAATTAAGCCATATCACATACATTCATGGAGGGAATTCACACGGAGTTCTGCGTTCCTCTTTTCTCATTTTTAAAAACTTGTTTGGGGGAGATGAAATTCGAATTTGATATAAGCTGTTTGTGTCGACATCATAAAGCAAGATTAAAAACTGCATAAAGCATACTTGATGTCGATGTTTTGTATTGAGATGACCATTTCTATATGGATGTGATTGCGTTTTGAGATATATATTTGTATTTTTAGCAGTTCTGTTGTATCATTTATTGCTTGAAGTTCATTCTAAAGTCTTAAGAGGACTCAGCAACAGAAAAAAAATTATGTTATTAAGAATCTGATTTAAGTAAAGCAATATAGTTGTTTTTTTATTTTTTTATATTCTGTTTTGTATCATATTATTTCGTATCATATTATTTGTATCATATTTATATTTCGTTTACAATGCTTGTTGTTTACCCTCTTTGTCCACTAATTTCAAATTTTTAATTTACAACTATGGTTGAGGTGATTCAGAACCTATTTTATAGAAATTCCCTTTTAAGAGTGAAAGTTGTTTCAAGAGATTTTTTAAAATGGCTTGCATAATATTGGGCCACTTTGATCGGTTAATGACATTAAGAATAATTTCATTATTTTAATTTATGTGATAAAATGCTTGTAAAATCACATAAAATCTATTTCATGCCATCTATGATTTCACTGGTTTTTACTTTTTCGTATACGAAGTATAAAGTATTATAATCGTGAAATTCGAATTCGAGATTTTGACAAATCTTTGTTTTAGACCTCTGAGTTCGGAAAACACATTTTTGAAAAATAAATATTTGTCTATGACAAAAAATACTCAAAACACTTTAAGTCAGACAAATGAAATTTGGCAGATAGTCTTTACACTGATTTTAAAGCTTTTTATCAGATTTTGAGCAGAATCTATTCAGAGGAATTCTGTCTGGTTATTCGAAAATAAGTTAACTACAAAACGTAGAGAGCCCGATGGATAAAATTCGATACATTGATGTAATATCTATAGTGTCAAATGTTGAACCAAATCCTAAAGGGGATTGACTGTCTATCGATCTGTGTTTTTATGAAAATGTAAACGCTTTAATTCAAAAACGTAATGATTTAAGTAAATCAAATTTAGTATGGAATTTTGTGACCCATTGTAATTCTGTGTCAAATTTTAGTTTCGATCGGTTGGGAAGAACACGTCTTAAACATAAATTGAATTTTCGGATACTATTAATCGAATGCCAGGGATCAGCCTGCCGCCAAAAGCTTCGCCAAGGATGACAAAATTCAGTAAAAATGCTAAATTCACAACAAAAACTATATTTCGTAATGTCAATTTCGATGCAAAGCGTTTTCTAGGATTATTAGAGAATATGCGAGAAAGTTTTGGGGTGATCAATCCCGCTGGTTGTATTCAAGATGTGCAACAAAGATATCACTTGATAATTTAAACCACCAGTTACTGAACCTTACATCCCATACTGTATATAATCAGTCTGCACGGTCAGTAAGCATCCATGGATTTTGCTATAACAATTGTTTTATTTGTTGAAGGGAGGGGAAAAAAAGCGCGAGGGTTCAACTACATTTCTTTATTTTTCTTGATGGACGATTATCTAACTTAATCTTTTTGAACACATGATTGAAAAAGATGTTTCGCTTGATCAAACGCACCTAAGAGAGTGAAGTCCCCTTTCTGACCCATCACCAGTGGCGATTTATTAGGTCAATCCTTTTAATATTTGTTGTTTCATAAGTTTCAGCTTTGCTTCCCCCTCTCCCCTTGAAAATAAGACTCGAGTATAACAATAATCGAAGGAAGCATTCTGATTAGATCTGTAAAGTGAAACTTGTCAGGCTTAACGTCTGATGGTTGTTGAATAAATATCTTCTGTAATCGGTTTTGCTTCTGATTTGAAAAAGGCAAGCCCCTTTTTTTTAAGCAGATGGTTTTACTTTCTATTGTCTTCAACTCGATAGCAATTTTTGCCTTTAAAAGAACACTTTTTTATTCTGTTACTATGGCGAAATATCGTTTGAAGATAAAACGTATGAAATATTGATGTATATTTTGATGAATTTATGGTTTTTATAATGTTGTTAGTATTATTTTTAATGCGACTAACCTCAAATGAATAGTGGTTCCAACCTAGTACGGGATTTCTAAATTTCTTTAATTATATGTAAAATCTGAGTTTACTAAAATTTAAATTTTAAAGTTTGAAGCATGTTTTGTAGATTAATTTTTTACTTCAATTTTACTTTATATACATATCATGCTTACACATTTTCTTGTTTAGGTGCTCTTTCCTTTTATACAGAATTAATTGCTATTATATTTGTTATTTATGTTAATTATGCATGCATTTATAAGAAGCTGAAGTTTTGAACTTTTGTGCTGATTTAGATAAAGTTCGAAAATTTGCACTTTAGCATTCCATCGATTCAGTTATGGAGACTTTGGGTTGCATATATACTTGACGCTCGACATCCATATAATGCAATTATCTATTCTAACAATATAGACAGACCTCTACATTTTACCTGTACATCAAATTAATATCTGCCAGTTAACAAATGTCGCTATAGATTTGCTTATTCTGATCTCAAGAGAAGAGTTGCACTATTTATATTAATGGAATTTCTAAATAATATTTAGTCTAAAACAATCGGAACTCAATCTTTATTTCAAATAAAGATGAATGAATATATGTTGGTGGGTGTGGTGGCATTGCACAGGCCACGGCACGCATATACTTTGGAAGGTGGAAGTGTGTACCTTAGAGCATATTTAAAAAAAATTTAACTAGAATTTTAGGTAATTAAAAATTAAATTGAATTTTGGCTTTTTCTTCGCGATAATATTAAATATAATATTGCACAAAAATAAATTTTACACAGTTTCAAAATTTTTAAAAACCATTTTATTAATGATGCCATTAAAATAATTAACTTTTGCTAAATTTTGGCAAAATTTTACATTTTTCCCCCTCTGATTTCCAACAATCGATTACATTGTTGCCCTGAAATACAAACTGTTTTATCGCGCGATTTTCTTCCATTGTTGAAAGCTTAAAGAAGAAGGATTCTCTTTCAATATCTGTGTCGTTTACAAGAAAATTAAAAAAAAAAAAAAAAAAAAAAAATGAAGGTGCAATATCACAAATATAAGAAGATAGATGAACCGGATGTTTGCGTTTTTAAGAGTTCTCTGATGTTATGAAATTACCTCCATTAGAATGGTTCATGTACAAGACACATAGAATATGAATAAGATAATTAAAATAACATGGCTTTAATATCAGACAATATGGCGGAATTATAAACATTGAGTTGTACAAAATGATTTATCTGAAATCAAATGTAACTAATACTCCCAGTGAACAACCAGCTGGTCGCCTGTGGCGACTAGTACCTATAGCAATATAACCGAAACATTTTTTTTTTTTTTCAGTTGCTTAGTTTTCTATTGCGTATTCTTCATTGCACTTGCTCTGCTAACCTATAAGTATTTCAATATGTAGCTATATCACGTAACAAAACAAATCCTGCGCAGATATTGTTAGCATGAAATATGATCAATGGAATTCGATTGATTGTTTCGACTTCCGTAGCTGGCACAACTTTTCCTCCCCTTCGTCTCTGTAATGGAGTGAAGACAGGAGGAGGATGCTCCTATTTGTTCTGTTCCAAAACGATTTTCTAAATACCACGTTGAGAGCCAGCTCGTTGTGGTTCAATGTTCTTAGAACTCATTGATTTTCAAGTCAGTCACTTCGCGGTCATTGACTTTGGATGATGGCCTTGCGCATTCTTTTTTTCATCTCTCTAATTCTTTCGTCTAGATACTTGTCTTTTCTCCCATTTCGTTCTAGAGTTTTTTTGTCTTTTTCGAACTGCGTTTTTTCCCTATCATTCTATAGAACTCATTCTTGCCTACCTATAGTTTTGCTTCACTGCGTTATTGTTAACATTTTTTTTAACTTTTGTTTTTATATTGAAATTAAAAAATAATTCAGTAGTTTTGTTCGATTAACAATAAATTTTCATGCGCTTAGGTTAAGGCAATTTATTTGAAATGAACAGAATCAATCCCAATCTAATATTACTAAGAAAATTGCACTTTATATCTTTACATATAGTTAATTAACTGTAAATGCAATTTAAATGTATTTAAATAATTGATATTTCTATGGAAAATTAGTTTTAAATTCCAGTTGAGAATATTCTGGATGAAGGAATTACAGTACATTTCCGAGTATCCGGTTTCCGTACTATCCAAAGTAGATTTCTTTTATCGTAATCAAGTTGGGCATTACATAATTTATGTTAAAATGTGAACAGTTTATATCTTTTAACTTACTTTTTCTCCAATAAGTTCTTGAAACGTGCAGTGCAATATATAAACATATATAAACTATCAATATAAAGTTTTCTATTTTAACTAGATTCGTTACCGGCAACTGCTTCTATGATTCATCGATCCGTGGCTGTGTTCACATTGAGTAAATGGGGGGGGGGGGCTTATTACTCAACAAAAAATGAGAAAATATGTATTATAACAGTGAGTTTTGGCCTAAAAACTTTGTCTTTTCGTATTGGTGGACAAAGAAATGTGTTCATAGAACTCTGGTCTATCCCGCCTGCCCTTCCGCCACATTAGATTGATACTCGGGATTGTACTGCATTCTGTTTTAAGATGGAGGTTTTCTTAATTACATGAAATTATACAAGCCTCCACGAGCACGTGTAAATTTTTCTATGCATTATGAATTCAAATCGTCGCTGACTGTAAATTGTAGCATACTTAACCCTCTAATGGGTCGAAATAACTGTTCACATCTACCATTCCCGTTCAAAAGCATATAATTCATCTTTATATGCTCAATATCATAAAATGTCTTGGTTAAATTTTCTTAAGTTATAGAGATTTAATTAAATACAGAAAAGTTCAAATTATTCTCTTTAAAATCTAACTTTTCATATTTTAAAACTATCTGATCAAAGTGATTTGTCTTTGATATGTTGCGTAGTAATAAAATGATACGAAGCATGTCCCTCCTTTTTTTTTTTTTTTTTTTTTTCCATTTTTAATTTTACATTCAACTTTTGGTTTCATAGATGTTTTTTCAATTTCTTTTTTCAGCAAAAGTTTAAAAATATTATTTTAGAGCTTTTTTTTTTTTTTTTTTTTTTTTTGAAAAAATTCAGCCCGAACATAATCGCATATCTTGAAACTAACTATCGAGACAAACTTTTGTTGTGAAATTAATGTTTAAAAAAAGCGAATCTTATTTATTGATGTGAATTTTTGTTTCATTTTTAGATGTATTGATTAGAATTTTTTTTTTTTTGAAAAAATTCAGCCCGAACATAATCGCATATCTTGAAACTAACTATCGAGACAAACTTTTGTTGTGAAATTAATGTTTAAAAAAAGCGAATCTTATTTATTGATGTGAATTTTTGTTTCATTTTTAGATGTATTGATTAGAATTTTTTTTTTTTGAAAAAATTCAGCCCGAACATAATCGCATATCTTGAAACTAACTATCGAGACAAACTTTTGTTGTGAAATTAATGTTTAAAAAAAGCGAATCTTATTTATTGATGTGAATTTTTGTTTCATTTTTAGATGTATTGATTAGAATTTTTTTTTTTTGAAAAAATTCAGCCCGAACATAATCGCATATCTTGAAACTAACTATCGAGACAAACTTTTGTTGTGAAATTAATGTTTAAAAAAAGCGAATCTTATTTATTGATGTGAATTTTTGTTTCATTTTTAGATGTATTGATTAGAATTTTTTTTTTTTGAAAAAATTCAGCCCGAACATAATCGCATATCTTGAAACTAACTATCGAGACAAACTTTTGTTGTGAAATTAATGTTTAAAAAAAGCGAATCTTATTTATTGATGTGAATTTTTGTTTCATTTTTAGATGTATTGATTAGAATTTTTTTTTTTTGAAAAAATTCAGCCCGAACATAATCGCATATCTTGAAACTAACTATCGAGACAAACTTTTGTTGTGAAATTAATGTTTAAAAAAAGCGAATCTTATTTATTAATGTGAATTTTTGTTTCATTTTTAGATGTATTGATTAGAATTTTTTTTTTTGAAAAAATTCAGCCCGAACATAATCGCATATCTTGAAACTAACTATCGAGACAAACTTTTGTTGTGAAATTAATGTTTAAAAAAAGCGAATCTTATTTATTAATGTGAATTTTTGTTTCATTTTTAGATGTATTGATTAGAATTTTTTTTTTTTGAAAAAATTCAGCCCGAACATAATCGCATATCTTGAAACTAACTATCGAGACAAACTTTTGTTGTGAAATTAATGTTTAAAAAAAGCGAATCTTATTTATTGATGTGAATTTTTGTTTCATTTTTAGATGTATTGATTAGAATTTTTTTTTTTTGAAAAAATTCAGCCCGAACATAATCGCATATCTTGAAACTAACTATCGAGACAAACTTTTGTTGTGAAATTAATGTTTAAAAAAAGCGAATCTTATTTATTGATGTGAATTTTTGTTTCATTTTTAGATGTATTGATTAGAATTTTTTTTTTTTGAAAAAATTCAGCCCGAACATAATCGCATATCTTGAAACTAACTATCGAGACAAACTTTTGTTGTGAAATTAATGTTTAAAAAAAGCGAATCTTATTTATTGATGTGAATTTTTGTTTCATTTTTAGATGTATTGATTAGAATTTTTTTTTTTTGAAAAAATTCAGCCCGAACATAATCGCATATCTTGAAACTAACTATCGAGACAAACTTTTGTTGTGAAATTAATGTTTAAAAAAAGCGAATCTTATTTATTAATGTGAATTTTTGTTTCATTTTTAGATGTATTGATTAGAATTTTTTTTTTTTGAAAAAATTCAGCCCGAACATAATCGCATATCTTGAAACTAACTATCGAGACAAACTTTTGTTGTGAAATTAATGTTTAAAAAAAGCGAATCTTATTTATTAATGTGAATTTTTGTTTCATTTTTAGATGTATTGATTAGAATTTTTTTTTGAAAAAATTCAGCCCGAACATAATCGCATATCTTGAAACTAACTATCGAGACAAACTTTTGTTGTGAAATTAATGTTTAAAAAAAGCGAATCTTATTTATTAATGTGAATTTTTGTTTCATTTTTAGATGTATTGATTAGAATTTTTTTTTTGAAAAAATTCAGCCCGAACATAATCGCATATCTTGAAACTAACTATCGAGACAAACTTTTGTTGTGAAATTAATATTTAAAAAAAGCGAATCTTATTTATTGATGTGAATTTTTGTTTCATTTTTAGATGTATTGATTAGAATATGTTTAACAACATATCTTATTTCATATAGTTTTTTTTTTTTTTTTTTTTGTCGTTGAAAGATTGAAATTTGAATTTCATTTAATAATTGAAAAAAATGACTCACTTAATTCTCACATGCGTTTATTTGGCTATCTAAAAATTAAATCTGTTATTTTGTGCATATCATTTAGAATCAGAGTTGTGTAACGTGTTCAAAAGGGATTCAGTTTTACCATATAACATAAGAATATAAACTCAAAGTAGGAAAAGATATATTTTTCCATCGTAGAAATCGATAAAATTGTATAGAATGTTTGCAGAACGAAAGTGATATATAAATTTTTCGCGTGATGTTTACTAATTCTATACAGTTACCCACTACAGCTGATGCATATGATTAAATATTATGTTTCTCTACCGTGAATATATATCTAAATGGACTTCGATGTGTCGAATACATTTGAATCTTTAATGAATACGCTTAAGGCATGGCAGTTGGTACTAACAGATGTTTTATAGATATATTATTTTTTTAAAAACGGGTTGAGTGTTGACGAAATTTCATAGCTATAGGCTGAAAATGCCGATCACTATCGTTTATCGGTTTTCATAAGCTATTTTCACTCGCGACATCATTTCTGCTGCTCCGCGAACTCATCTGTGAACGAAAGATGTGCATATTAGAAGGAAATAATATGGTAATGAAGTATTATAATTATTGATAAATGGTTAGAAAGTGAGTTGTTTTTGATATCAATTGAATGAAATGTTCTGAATCAAGGTGAAATTCTGCCTGCTTTTATCGAGGAAGTTGATAGATGCGCCCATTGCGTTTTTGCGATCCCAAAATGAATATGGGTTGCCTTTTTTTGGGGTCGGGATCTATCATTTTAAGAACTGTCCCTTTCAGCCTTATCTTCTGCAATCAGAATAATGAGTATCATCATTATATCTGTAAAAACTGTTTTTAGGATAAGAGGAATATTTTAGGTCCATTCCATCATTTTATTTGTGCATTGATCATTTTTGACGATCAGTGGGTTCGCCGGGGATATTGGTTATATTTAATTTAAGCCGTATCGTTTGGATATAAATTCATGCCCATGATTCCGTTACATTATCAGACATTAATGCCATATTACTTTAATTTTCTTACATGCGTTTTGTTCATCATGTGTGTAGGAATCTTTTTAATGGATGATAGTCCATGACACCATCGAATTAAAAGCGGAAGTGTTCTATTCACTTATTTTCAAAATTTTGCGATATTTTAACTTCACTTTTTTGCTTTTTTTTGTCTTATAAACTATACTGATATTAAATAGAATTCTTCTTTAATTTTCAATGATGGGAGAAAATCATGCTAATAAGTATTTATTGAAATAATGATAGTTTAAATTACTTGACAATAATATAATATGTTGTTGGACGTCATGTAATATATATTAAAAATTTGCAATTGATATCATTAAAAAGCCATTTTTGAAAAAAATTTGAAACGGTATAATATATATATATTGCAGTTTTTTTGAATCTATCCCGAAAAACGCCGAAATAAAGCTTTATTTTAAATTAAAATCTCAAAAAAGAAAATCCTTTTGAGATGCACTTTCCCATCTTCCAAGGCTTGCGCGCGCGCACACACACACCTTTATTATTAGTAAAGATTGAAAGTATCGCAGTATTTTACTAGATTTTGTAATAAACATCGTAAAAGTAGATGACCGCAACGGAGTTTAAATTTCTTTCAGTATTACTCTATTTCTCTGGTAGCACCAACAATTACATCTTTAAAATATTTTTGATGGAAATCCACGCAGGCTTTATATAAAATTTCCATATCCACTAAAATATTTTCTTTGTAATTTACTGAGTAACACACAATGTAATCCTTGACCAAAAGTTGGAAATCCTGGATGGGTTGAAAATAATCTAATTTTTTTAAAAAGCTGTATTGCGTTCATCTGTTTCTATATCATTTATTACAAAATCTGATGCAACATATACAAGTAATGGAATAAATAAAAGAATGGAAAAGGATCGTTCAAAGAATCTCAAAGTGTTATGAATGCTTCGCAATTTACATCAAGAAATTCCTTCTTTTCAACATGAAAACAGGTTTTACGTGTATTTCCATTTTGGTGCACTTTTAAAATAAGATTATTTTATGATAAAGTACGAAATCGAAATCATTTTGAGTTTTGCTTTTTAATTACGATGAATTCAAAATTTGTTGACATTGGAATTACTAATTACTGCTATGGGCTGCTTGGAATTTTAATCATAGGTATATCATTCCAGAACTGGTTTGAAAGAAATTATGTTCAAATGTATGGAAGCTGTACTCTTTTCACATTTTTGTTCTGGCAAAAATTTGTTTTATTCTAATTTTTCCACCTAGAAGGAATCCATTGAATCAAATACCTTTTTTGCTTTCAAATTTGCAGGAATGCTAGAGAAAGTTGATATGCCGTCTTGTTAAAGAGTTAAATTAGAAATTTTAATTACATTTCATAAAAAAAGTTGCCGAAAAAAGAAAGATAATGGGGAAGAAAGAAAAAAAATCTCAGTTAAAATGTGCTTAGTTCTCTTGGCGGTCATGTCAAATTGCAAACGATTTATGCTCATCTCTCTATCTTGCGTCATGCCTGAAGGCTCTTGTATATTGCAAGCAATAAATGTAAGATGCGTTTTGGATTCTGAACTATAACTTTCATTTAATTAAAAATCTTTTCAAATAATTAAATTAATAATTATTCTTTTTCCTTTTCTCTGAGCTACTTCTATTCCAAAGCTTAATTGATGATGCAAAGCTAAAATTTAAAATTTAATGTAAAAACAATTCGATAAATGGAAGGTTAATCGCCGCAGAATACGTAATACATATATTCTTCTGAACACGAACATTCGTTCGTGTTTAGCCTCAACTAATATCCCCATAAAGTTTTACTTTTTTATATATAGAACGTCACGGTAGCCCAGTGGTAAGTAAAATATAGGAGCTTGATCGGGTGTTCGATACCCGCTTCCATCGGAAATTTATGTATAAACGTTAAATCCGACGTCCATGTATCAGACGTTTTCCCATTGGTGTCCTGAAGAATTTTCGAGAATGAAGTGCCGACTCATGTTCATCCTCATAATTTGAGGATGGATGAAATTACAATGTTTATTTTAAAATAACATTCAGTTTGCTTCTAAAAAAACGTTCAATTTACTTTTGACTTATATCTTTTAAATATTAAATTGATGTTCGATTCTTTAAGGGTTGTGATGGATTTAAAAGGGTTGTTTTAATCCATCGCAGAATTAAAACAACCCTTCCAAGACAGTAAAAAGAAATTTGTTAACATTATTTCTAAACGCGACAGTCTTGAAGTTATTGCAAAAGAAATCGTAATGTTATTTTTCAGACATAGTGTTAAGAGTAATAGACTGACATACTTATTATTTACTTTTCTTTTTGCCGTTTAGTTGTTTTATCGTTTAGTTTTGCTGTTGGTTGATGGCAAACGGTTGTAATTGAATCTCAATATTCGCAACGGATCTTCACAGGTTCGAAGTCCGATTCCACCTAAGACACAAAGTTAAATTCGTCGAAATAAAACGACCTACCGCTGATGTAGAATGGAAACTGTGAATGGAAAATGTTCCCTCCGTTAGAATTCTTATTTGCCCACGGTTCAACAGTACTCTACCAGTGGAGCCATGGAAGGTCAAGATCTATTTAACACATGGTACGGAGGTTTCGGGTTCAGAGAATCGCTGTTTCCAGATTCGACTTCGCTGAAGTATAGCCATTAATAATAGCCATTAAGAGCCATCTGAGGTGTCGTCTGCGTCATTTAATTGCAGTTCAGAATTACGGAATCATCACTTGATATCAGTCGCGCAGCTTCAAAATGGGACCTTAATTTAACCTAACCCCTCCAGCTGTATATTTCAAAAGAATCACCATTACAAAATTTCTGTTTTATTTAGAGTATGCGCTAAGGTGAGAGAACAGAAATAGCCATTTGTGCCATATTGTGCCTATGTTGATACTTCTCTTCAAGGAAATGATTTGAAATGTTTGCAAATTCGCATATATATATATATATATATATATATATATATATATATATATATATATAAATAATATAATAATATAAATGAATACGTTTTTTGCCCCTAAAATTTCGACAGTTTAGGTTAGGTTTATCCCTATAATACTAAAGACATATAACATCATTCACATAGAAACATTATTTTTTAAAGAAATAAACAAATTTATGAACTAATTTTTAAAAATGAAAAACCTAAATTAAAGTGTGATGTAAGAAAGAAAATTAATCCATTAGTATCTTAAGAAACAATTATATCTCATAACAAAAGAATAATTCTGAACTTTTCGAGCATAAATGCAAGATGCGTAGTGGATACCAAATCGAAATTGAAGAGATGCGTCAGGAGCATGAATTGACACCTAGTTGTGCATATTCTATTTGTCCCTACATCCCCTATTGACACACTTATTAATTGATCCTGTTGTTGAAGACAGTTATCCATTTTTCAAACACAATTGTTTTCAGAAGAGTTTAACAGCCATAACAATGATCCTGAATTCGATTGTAATCTTCATCAATTGTGTGCGACACGAAACTCCAGAGACCTGCAGTTGAAATTACGTATGAATAACCTCCTATTCATAACAGAGTTGCATGTCTAATTCTGAACACGACTTTTCAAATTACGCAAACATTTTAGGGCATTTATCACGGCGGAGGACAATGCCAGCGATGAACTTGGAATGATAAATCTTATTCCCTTAAATGATGAGATATTATAAACTTTCGGAAGGAATTTTGTTGTTGTTTCTTTCCATTGTTGAACGAGTGATAAATTAATTAATAACTGAGCAACAAGCATTAAAATCATATTTTTAAATTCAAAACTAAAATTACATTGATGGACGATCATTCGATGTAATGATTATCTCTATCTCTTCTAATAACAAAGATGTATGTATGTGCATATCGTGTGTTGACGTTCTATAGGCCAGGTCGTTTGACCTAGAGCTGCTAAATTTGGCACTTAAATACTTTAGAATGTACGTCTAGGAACAATCTTTTTTTTAAAAAATTAAAAGCTAAGTGAAATTGTGAAGTTTTTTCATCTTTAGCTTATGAAAATATAGCAGGATGAAAATCCTGTTTACATCGTTTCAGAAATTCAAAAAGTGTGTCTTTAAGATGATACTAATTTAATGATCGTGCAGATTTTTCATGAATTTTATAAATAAAAAATATTGTGTCATTTCCTACAAATATTAAATTGTTATACTGAGATTAAAGTCGTTTTAATTGTTGCATCAAATAGTTAATCGCGTGATTTTCTTCCAGTGTTGGAAGTTAAAAAAGGATTCTGTTTAATATCTGTGTAGTTTATAAGACGTAACAATGATGCGAAATTTAGAAGATAGAAAATTAGAAGAAATTAGATAAATAGAAAAAATTTAAATGAAGCACACACACACATATATACGTTTTTAATAGCGCTATAATGTCATGAATTATTAGAAAGGTTCGTATACACAGTGAACAGAGCATTTGTATGACAATTCATACAACACAGCTTTAATATCTGACAGTTTGGCGGAATCATGATCCTGAAGTGATATTGAAACGTTTTAACAGAAATTAAAAAAATAACCAATATCTTCGGCGATTGCCAAAAGCGACCCGTGAGCAATAAGTTATCTAAAGGGTTTCAGTGAGTTGATTCTGAATCAATTAGTTCGTTTGATCGATCTAACTAACAGAAAAGTTATGGAACGATTTGCAAAATTTGAAAGATCCGAAATTGACTTCATTTCATATATTTTCTAAAATATATCGATTTCATTTATTAGCTGTTCTTTTCAATAATTAATGATATAAAATAATCAATTATTTGTCACTAGAAGGAAAAATACATTATATTCCATTCGTAACATTTTATCTCCCTCTTGCGTATAGAGTTCCAAGTATCTCTTCAATTATTTTTTTTTTGTCATACTAATTATGGATTTTTTGTTCAGCAAAGCACCAAGGAACGCAGTTTATTTTTTCTAATTGTGAGCTGTGAACCAATAGTAATTCTTCAAATTAAATTATTTGAAATTAATTTTACACACACACACACACAAACACACACACACACACACAAACACACACACACAGACACACACACACACACACACACACACACACAAACACACACAAAAAGGCATGGAGTAATTTGCGTGAATCTATTTTTTTTTTTATCTGACTACCTAATATACTTATAAAGTTATTACTATTTTAAAGTTTGTTCTAACTTTATGAACATCTGATGCAGCACATTCTAGTATAATGTGAATCCATATAAGCGAAAGGAAAAAATAATGTAATTCTCACATTGAGATAAACAATTCCGATAATGTAAATTTAATTTTTTCGTAATTTTTAATCATTTTTTACTTTCTTGTATACGAGATATAAAAAGTATTAAAAAGCATATAATCGTCAAAATATTTGACCTTGAGAAATTGGAAATTGCACGTTCTAGACCTCTCCGAGTCCCACCACCCCCACACACAATTTTGAAATCAGGCCTATCTGTGAAAATAATAAGTCAAACACGCTCTGAGCTAGAAGGATGAAATTTAGAATGTGGTTTGTATACTAAATAAGTAAATGTGCATTAAATTTCGAACGAAATCCTTTCGGGAGGAAATTGTCTATCTGGCTGCCCGAGTACAAATGAAGACAATAAATGAGTTAACAACATAGAACCTGTGTGTATTTAAATATGATAAAACTTGAAAAGCTAAATTTATGAAATTCTATTCTCTAAAATTTTGTTTCATAAAAAAGTGTCAGAAATTTAAATCTGCATCACATTTTGAATAGAATCTGTCGCGAGGTTAACAATCTGTCAGTTTTAAATGCAATAACGCAATGGATCGATGCAATTTGATATGTAATCTTGCTATCAAAATTATAAACTTGTATCAGATTTTGGTTGCAATCTCTCGGAAAGAAAAAAGGTGTCCAAAATCTGTATTTGGTGCGTTTCATTATTTTTCGAAGCACAAGACTCTCATGTGTGGAACAGAAAATAAAAATATGAGCATTCGAACCGTTCACGGTCTTATCCAAGGTCTATAATTTTTATGCGGTGAGGAGTTGAGAAATACTCTTTTAGTATGTATGCGAGAAAGTTTCGTGGAGATCTTTCCCGCTAGCCTTTTTTTAAGCCCCGTTCCGACGGCACGTGCGCGTTTTGAGATAACCCTGTTTTGCCTTCTTTCCCTTCTCTTGTGATTTTACAGGTTCTTAAAATGTCTGTTCATTTTATCGACAATTTGAGGGGAACTCCCGATCGATGTCCACAGGCGGGGTATATCTGGCAGATATACATCCATATCTATAAAGGCAACAGGCCATCAGAACGGGGCTTAAGAAAGCAAATGTACTTATTCTTATACAAGGTGGTGGTAATTAAAGTTCCACTTTGAAATGGTTATAAAAGGAAAACTATTGAACCGAATGTTATGAAACTTGGTAAAAGTTTAAAAAAGGTCATGGAAATTTCTTTTCTGCAAAAAAAAAAAAAAAAAAAAAACCTCACGACTAGGGGAGAAATGGCGTTATATGCATTATTGTTAAGCAAAATAGGACATGAAGGAAGACATCAGTTTAAAATGTGTTTAATCGTTTCTAAAATGTGTTACATAGCATGTTCAATGTGGCGTCCACCATTTTCTGAAATCAAGTTAAGAAAGTCGCATTATTGCATTCTCAACAGCAGTCTTAGCATACCTGGAAGAAAGTTACGCACATGTCCATGTATCACATCTTTCAGTTCCGCCAAATTGTTCAGATTATCACCATAAACAGTGCTTTTTGAGATAACACACAATGAACATGCTTTGCAAATACATTTTAAACCCATGTCTTCATATCCTATTTTGTTTAACAATATTGCATACAGCGCCATTTCTCCGCTGGTGGTGAGTTTTTGAACTTCTTTCGCCGAAAAAGAAATTCCCATGTTCTCCTTTAAACTATTATCAAGTTTGGTAACATTTGGTCCAGTATTTTTTCCTTTTATGGCCACTTTAAAGCGGAACTTTAATTATAACCACCCTGAATATCAACTCTGTGAGCTGACTGTGTAAAAAGATGTGTCCAATGTGCATATATTTAGAGATATGTTATAACTTGCATGAATTTGTTCAATAAAGCGTGCTTCGTCTTATACGATTTCTCGTTCTAGTGTTTTATGAGACACCATTGTATGGTCAAAAGTTATTTCTGGATATGTGTACGATTATATAAAATGGAATATTTTTAGTTTTATGAATAAAATTCGATTTTTTTTTTTTTTTTTAAATGTCGATCTCATAATCCTTTTTTATTCTCTCTCATTGAAAAGTAAGCTTGAAAAAAAAATTCGTTTGGAGAATCTCTTAAAATATGACCTTTCCTCGATCTCCTGTTGAAGAATCTGGCCCAAATCCGATTTATCTGCTTCCTTCCGTAGGTTATCTGAGTAATCACACGGTGGGAGCGCGATATTGAGCAGGAACTGACCTGCAATCCCGTGACTTCTGTGGTTTCGGAAAGGATCTCTGCTGAGAATGTCGTCAGCATCCGCGGAATGTGCGGTTCTGATAAGATCCTTTCTGACAGTAGCAGATAAATCAAATGCAACGTTTGAGAAGATACGACCTCTTCTTATCTGTGTTTGATTAAAGAGAGACACAGAATAAATACTTGTGTATGGATAATCTGGTTAACGTAAGTAGAATCTTCAGGTGCGAAAATAACCTTTTAGTGGCAATACAGTCGATGTTTTTATATTCGGCTATCTTCGGTTCGGTGATCGAGTTAGTCACGTTCGGATCTCCCTCCCTCTTCTTCCGAATGGATTCGGGCGTATATTGCTTATCGAGATCCAGATCTTATAGGTGACGGTCAAATAATGGTGATAGATTTTGTAGCATTGGCCAACTTTTTTTTCCGACCTCTACCCGGGGGGCACTCTAGATCTTGGGGAATAAGATCAAACCTGAATCGAATCAAAAATCGCGAATTCTCCAAGAAGTTTTGTCATTTGTCTAAATGATAGCACAAGCGTCCACGTAATGAAGCTTGGTGATATTCAGATACTTATCAGATGATTATAATACTGCCAATCAGTGGAACTTTTGTCAAGAGAACTTGGTGTTGCAGTCTGTAATCTCTTTTCCTTAATTTTGCTTAGGACTTGCATAACAAACAACATAATAACAATGCATGTAATAATAATAATAATAATATTAATGTGCTGGCATTATTCACTGAAGTATTAATCATATCTGTGTTGTAAAACATGCATATTTTTTTTTTCTCCAGAAATTACTTTTTGAAATTAAATCCAATTTTTAAATTTTTTTTTCAAACACTGCTTGCATACACCGTTGAAAACATTGTATTATATACAAAAAGTGAAGCAATTCACGACTTTTTTACAAACTGTAACACAGAGTAATATACTTGAGATTTTACAGGTCATTTCGGAATATCTGGATACTGAATTTAAAATATTTTAATGCATTTTATTCTTTGTTATCTGTAAATTTTTATAAGAATAGCATTTATTTACCTGTTAAGGTTCTAGCGATTGTATTTGATGTTAAATCGAAAGTAAATATGTAGGCTTTAATGTGAAAGATTTGTTAAAGGGGAAGGGGGGATTTCCTTTTTAGGTTAATTCAGGATCTACTAATGTTACAGATTGGTAATTAGATTCTTTATTCCTATGTGAGTTACAGATTGGTAATTAGATTCTTTATTCCTATCTGTGTATTGTTTACACTGCAGAATTAGTTTTAAATTCCTTTATAGAATTTATTCATTTTCAAGTGTAATAACAATATTTCTATTTCGCATAAAGTTTTTTCAATGATTTTAAATTGTGGAATTTAGTTAAGTATTCAATAATTGCCATTGTGTACATTTTTTTTTTAATTTTAAAAAATAAATTCAGTAAATAATTTAAAAAAATTCAAATATAATGTATGACGAAGCAATTGTAAAATAGAAATACCAAATGTTTGTATAACTGCCTGAAATTAATGCAAACTATTTCTTTCCTTTTTTTTTTTTCTTTTATATAACTGGGAAAAACATAATAAACTTGGAATAATAAACATATATATATTCTGTATGTAAAATTTCAGTTTAATAAACAATGAAAAAACATCCCCCTCCCTTTCATGACGTCATCTTTTTAATTCCCTTTGTTGTCAATAAACTTTTTTTTTTTCCTTCTTTTTTCTGATTCGACCTTTTCAGAATAATTCGTGAAGCTTTTCAGGCAACATTTTAAACAAATAATAAACATGATAAAGCCTAAAATTTGAAATCATTTATAAACAGAATTCAAAACTTTGCCCTAGTAGTAATCCTAATGCTAACAACAACTGTTTTATAGATTTCGGATTCTTTGTTGAAAATTGTATTTTAAGTGTATGTAATTTGCCTTGCAAAATGTATTAAGATTTCAGATTTAGAATTATCTGCGGATCGACTGCAAACCGTTTTTTTCTTGTAAAATGCGATAGAAAATGCTGTTAACCCTTTCTAAGGCCATGGGAAGTATGCTTCCCACCAAGTTCATCAATCTTTGAATGAAATTATGTTGATTGGCATAAGTTCTCACGAATTTTTCAATAAGACAATATCCTAAAATCTTCAGTTTCTTTTCTCACACAAAATGATGTCTTGATTTGTTACTTAATTATTAATGAACCAAATTAATTAATAAATCAAATTAAATTTATCTAATAAGTTAAATGAATTACTTCTATTAAAACAATTTCGATCCTAAAAATATTTTAATATAGCATGACTAGAAAGAAAGGGCCTTTTAAAGGGTTAAGTGACAATCATTCCGCTTTAGTTCAAAGTGGCTTTTGAAGACTCGTGTAAAATTTAAGTCCAGAAATCGTCCGTGTTCTTTAATATTGATTATTCTTCGCATTTAATATTTCAAAGCAAAATCTGGTATCTTTATCTCTTCTTCGAATCTTTTTTTAATTGTCATTTAACCGGTGTATTGATATTTGAATCCGAGTTTGACTTTCCAGTTTAGCTATCTCCTTTCCACTGTTAATTAAAATATTCGTTCATTCTTAAGCAGACATAATTAACGTTTTGCACATCTAATTAAATCACCTGCCTATGTCGCATTAATTAATTGTATAATAATTAGGCCATTATTATGCAGACTCACTTATTTCGATTTTGTGCCAGTGTGCAGCGGCGAATGATGTGGGCAAAGAGTTATAATCATCCGATTTGCATTTGGCTAACCTAAAATCCTGGATCTTTCGCGGTAATTGCAGCGAAATGTGCGCACTAGGTCCGTAGGTGGATTTATGTGGGAAGGTCACACCAACGCTTGGTGGCGGTTTATGTGTGTGGTGAAAGTTTTTTTCCGATGAAGTCTGCTTCTGCGTTTGGTTTTTCTTTCCCTCTGAAATTTGGCCATGTGATTGAAAAGAAAAATATGAAAGGATATTTAAGTAACAAGCTTTTTCTAAAACAACTTTTAATTTTCTGTGATATATTTTCCTCGCTTTCAAAGATGTTTTTCTAGATTCTCAATTTTAATAAATTATTTTTCTATATAGATATGCATCATAATTATGTTTAAAAATGCCTTGTAATTATTATGTTTTAATTTTTATCCTGGAATATGTTCAAGGTATATAAAAAATCAAAGTTGAATATGAAACGTCCTGTTTCCTCTCGCTTAGTTAATATGGTAACAATTGAAACATTGTTTGAGATATGATTACTGTTAAAAGACTGTAGTTAAGAAATTTAAAAAAAAAATGAAATGTTTATATATTTGGAAATATATTTTATCAATATCTATTGAAATGAAGGACCAAAGGATGTCTTGATAAAAGACGTCGTAAAACAGAAATGAATGCACGACGTTCCACTAGGTACCATTTACCGAGAATTTCGGGTTATAAAAGTAAACTATACGTAATTATTTGTAGTTTGCTATAAAGAAACTTCTTATAATGCAGTGACTCATGTAAAAAATGTGCAGCGATGTTTTTTTCCCCTGTAATGTTTTGCAAAGCTTATAATATATCAAAATGGTAATATTTTTGAAAAAGTTATGGTTATGCTATATCACCATTAAAAAAATCAGTCAACTATTCCATTGACTTCAAAAATATAGTTCTGCTTGTGTGTTACAAGTGAATTTTATTTAACTCTTTGAGGCACACGATTTTAAAAATAAAAAGCCTAGTTGCACGAATTTTTTTATTGTAAAAAAATATGGGAAAAACATTCATTTTAACATAAAGCATTGCATAAAATAAGGAAAAAAAAAATATTAAAATAAGTTCCTTTTTTTACAGGGTAGGACATATTCCACCACTTCTTAGCTTTAAAATTTGTATAAAATATCGCATGTTTTTTATAAGACATTTTATTCACTTATAATAAAGCAACGCATACCGGTATAAAAGACAAATTCACTGCATTACACAATGGGTCAACCATATCAGAATATACAATTTACTAGTGCGTTTTGATTTGTATGAAAATTTTTCACTTATTTACACATTTTCAAGTGGTGCATAACATTTGCCAATTGAATGAAAAACGTTAAATAAAATATTAAACTTATAACAACGAGTAACTTCAATTTTTCGAGGTGGGTAAAATTTTATCCTAGCCCTTTCTAGGGCCATAGGAAGTATGCTTCCCA
This sequence comes from Argiope bruennichi, assembly GCF_947563725.1. Taxonomy (NCBI): domain Eukaryota; kingdom Metazoa; phylum Arthropoda; class Arachnida; order Araneae; family Araneidae; genus Argiope; species Argiope bruennichi. The sequence goes on along the minus strand of NC_079159.1, from coordinate 7,682,600 downwards.
CCAAATTTATCAATCTTTGTATGAAATTTTGCAGGTTGGCATAAGTTCTGACAATTTTTTTTAGAAAGACAGAAATTTAAATACTTCAGTTCTTTATCTAAATCAATATGATGTGTCTTGATTTGTTACTTAATTATTAATTAACCAAATTAATTAATCAAATTAAATTTATCTAATAAGCTATAAGAATCCCTTTTCTTATTCTAATTTCAAGCCTTAAAATATTTTAACATAATATGACTAGAAAAAAATGTCCCTTTAAAGGGTTAATATGCGCATAGTAAACTAAGCAAGAAGTGAGGCAATTTTTAACCCTTCTAGCCTCCAAAGAGTTCAATTCAAGGACTGACTCCAAAAATACTTTGCACTGATCCGAAATGAGTCTTTGTTGTGAATTGGATACGAATCTCGATCTTTAATTTTTTACATATATTCTCCATCAAAACAATTCATTGGACTTGCAATAAGTCTGTGTAATTTTGAATCGAGTTGGCTACCTATTATTCGGTCTACAATCTTGTGCTTTTATGGTGACCAACCAAAATTGAGGTTCTTAACACATCAGCATTTGATGACGGTTTTTAATGGACAGAAATTCTTAGAAGCGAAATCAGTGAAATTTTAGACCAATTATACCAATAATGAACTTTTAAAATTCTAGAGTAAAAAAAAAAAAAAAAAAAAAAAAAATACAGCTTTAAAAAAAAAATTAATCTGAAAGTTTTTAAAATAAAGACTGCTAAAAAAGAATTATCATATTATCAGCAGAAAAAAAATCGATTCTAGAATTTCATTATAATAAAATGAGAGGAAATTGATTTCATCACCAGATACCCTAGTAGCCTTATTCAAAAAATCGAAACAGCAACAAAGGAAGAAAGGCAAGTGTAAGTACATAATCCGTCCCGAGTTGCCATTTCATCATTGTCAAAAAGGCCGGCTGACTAGCAAACGATTTTATCCTTTGTTTGAATGAATTCCACATTCCACGCGATGCAAAATACCTTAACAACAACGCGCTCTGTATAGGCTGATGGAGTAAGAATGGTGAAAAACGAATGGGTGTAACGCTAGAGTAAGCTTCTGTTTCCGAATTTTGTTTCTTTCGGATTTCTGGAGTGATTTAGATGTTTCTCTTCACTCGGATGCCTTCGCTATTGTGGTCTCGCACTTCAGGTCGCATATTAGAAGTGCGGAAAGGGCATTAATGCTGTTGCGCGGCTGCTTTATTTGCATGCAATTCAGATGCAACTATTGATCTGAAAAAAGACTGGCACTGTTTGTTTGGAATGGATTCCTTCCCATGAGCTGTTAACCTTTGAGTTATGCTATCGACTTTTAAAACGAATCCGTAAGAATAAAAATGTTCGTTTCTTATTTTATTATCGCCTCGATGGCTCAGTGGCTTCAGTATTTTTTTTTTTTCATGCCTTTAAACATTGGTTATGGAATTGAATCCTCATCAGGCATAATATATTTGTTTTGCATTCATGTGTCTTAAAAAAAATGTTCCGCTATAACCAAAAGATCTGAGTCACTGTCTTTCTTTTTTAACTATAAGTCGGGAAATGCTAGGGTCATTTTCTGAATTTAAAAAAAATAAAATACTTTATAAAACTTTCCGTTTAATTCTTTTAAAAAAAGATAAGATATATGTATAATTCGCCCTTTTTTTACCCTAATTACCCTAATTAGTGACCGAGAAAAAGTAAATCTGGAGTTAATTCCTTCCACAAAAGTTGTACGATGTCTGCTTTGTTTCAGTATTTGTAGAAGACATGAAGACAAATTCGGTAAAATGCTGGAATAAATTATTTTAAGCACTTCATAGATTTTTACCGCTTTAATTTTCTAGTAAAGTGTTATAATTTTTGATTTAACTATGAATGAGGTTGAAAATTTGTATGGTAAAAATTTAATATTTCAAAATCCTTGAAATGAATTGAAATAAATTTCTTAAATGGTAAAAAATATTTTAATGCTGTAAATTATTTAAATTTATTTTTATTGGTGACATCGATAGATCGGTGCTCATGTTATGTCTTTCAACGGTGCCATTTTTTGAATTCTAAATTGCCATTTCTTGTAATTTGTAATTTCTGGTTTTGTATCGCAGAATTCTATTAAAGCATTGATATTTTTTTTAATTTGTTAGTTGAGATGTAAATTTTGCAATTAATAAACTGATTAATAAGCGCCTTAAAGCATTCAGAAAGTTAAATAGAACATTAAAAATATTTTTAAAATTTAATGCAAGGAACAATAGGGGCGGGGGAGGTATTTTCATTGCGCAAAATATTCGTCTATGAAGAATATTTTTAGGAAGCTTATGCATTAGAAAAATTAGAATCCATTTTAAACTTGTGTGTAGATTTTATTCACAAGATTTAATTTTAAACTCAATCATTGCATGAAAAAGATAACTTTTGTGAGGTGTTAATTTATTTACAAGCAGTGGAAGTCGAACCTGCTTTAAACCCTAATAAAGGCAGAAATTTTTCAAACAATTCAACTTGCTTTTCAAGAGCTGAATGAAAAATTTAATTTTCATATACCCTTCTTTATATAGTTTATTTTTTGTACTATTTAACCACAACTATTGGAAAATAGTTTTGGAAAAATGGAATGGAGTGTTCTAAAATAAGTTCTTGTAAAAATGCTGATTTTTTTTTTTTTTTTTTTTTTTTTTTTGTTGTTGTTACAAGAAGAAACCACACTGGAGGAAAAAATTTTAAAAGTTAATTTCGAATGTGTTTCTTCAGTTAATCCCTTAACCATCGTAATCGTGCGTGGTACGACTATCAGAATTCTCTTTCCCAAATTACACGCTGAAATTAAATTATTTCAAAACACTATAATTAATTCGATGCAAAAATTACACATAATCCAAAATCGCCGAGTATTCTGTGAATTCCAAATTAGTAAGATGCGTAATCCCAAAACGAATGGTGCCTCTTATTCAGATAGTTGAAAAAGAAATAAATTAAAACAGTTAAAGGATTAAAAAAACATAAAAAAAAATGTTTATGCATATTCCTGAAACTAAACGTTTATTTACTTTTACCTATATTACCAAAAGTATTTGCAATTGAAATTTAAAAGCAAATTTACCTATATGAAAAATCTCTTAGTTGATGTATGGCATATATTGTTGTTTCAATGATTGTAGAAAGATCGAAGAACTTGTCATTATTTTTCATTTTTCCATATTATCTTAATGTTACAAATTTTTAATCTGTAGTCGTAATTCTTACTGCTTTAATGTATTTATGTAGCAAAATAAATGTAATTTTAATGAATGATATTCATTATTAGACCATTGTCTTCTAATCTCTGTTTAATAATTTTGTTGAGACTGTCTTTTTATTTTTCAGCTTGGAATCAATATTAAGAAAGGAGAATGCCCGGTGTTGTTAATGATAACGATTTCCACGACGCTGTTGAAGCTAATCTTAGGTACAATAACTTCATTTTGTTATTTCGAAATAATTCTTTTCATTATAATGCATATTTCGAACCTTCTTTTTTATATTATTTTGTTATTCTTAGGATTCAGAATAACTCTTTTGATGACAATCTTTCGGACCATTCCAATATGAAAGGCGGGTCTCGGAATCGATATCCAAATGGTTATGGTTCAGGTAACAATCAGCTTTATTAAATTTGGCTTCAATTATGTAACATAAAAAGTGGCTCTTATTTTATTAAAGAAGATTAAATTTTCTGCTAACCTTTTTGTTGAAAATGACGAGCATTAAGATTATTCATCTTTAATTTTTTCTTTATGCACATATTATTAATTTTTTAATTTTTTCTTTATGCACATTATTATTTTTTACTATATTGTAATAGCAAAAAATAATAAAGTTTTTGATAAATATCAAGCCTCCACAATTGCAAAAAACACATTCTTGAAATAGTGTCTGTCTGTCAGGTTGTGAATTCGATAATTCAAAAATGCAATGAATAGACCAATGGAATTCAGCATTTGTTCTTTATATTTAAAATTTTAGATTTTAATCTTATTTTGTACTAAAAGCATCTATATATGTTAAACATGATAACTGAAATTGAAGTTCTGGAGAAATTTGCTTTATGCTTCATCATCAGAAGTATAAATTGAGCCAAATTATGAATTGATCGTATGAAATATTTATCCAATCACTTATCTTCTGTTCCACTTTCAATCCAATTACTTATGAAATATGTAATTGGATTGGTTATCTTCTGCCCTGTCTGTTTGTGTGTTTTGTGATCATGACTGAAAAACGCCTGTTAGTAATTTAGTTGCTTGAATTTTTAAGGAAATAACATTGGCATCTAAAAATCAGTCAAATTTTAAATGATTAATGCGAAGAAGTTTCATTGTTCATTTCATTATACGCCTCAGCTTAGCTCAGAACGTTCTATATTGTGGAAATACGCAAGAAAATCAAAGGGAAAGCTTCTCCTGCAGATTTTTAATGTTAAAATTGTTTTAATTTGAAAACATTAGAAACTTCCATTTAATTAAAACGCTATTCAATGGCAATTCAAATTGCCATTGAGGTGGAAAGCTTTATTATAATAATATAGTTAAAAGCAATTCATATTATTTGTAAGGGATTACAACAATAAGGCTTTTTTTGTATTACTTATTTCCATGTAAAATCTTTTCTATAGTCTTGAAATGTCTATGAACACTTGTTCTATCATTTTAAGATAATATTGTTGCTCATAGATGTCTTGTTTATCAACTTTAGCTGCTAGTAGCTATAATTAAATTCTAATATTTTAACCAGCATGCTTAAATGCTGTTAATCATTGAACTCAAACTCAGATATAAGATGTCAGTTTGAGAGTTCTGTGAAATGGAAAAAATAGGTTTATTTTGAAAGTATAGAATGAAAATGATTAAGTGTAATGGAAAAATTATTTGTGTCTTGATGTAGTTTCTCTGCTGGTGTCATTTTTCTTTCTACAAAGAAAACTTAATTCATTAAAAAAAAAAAAAAATTATATATAAGTTTCCTAATTCTGAATCTTCTAGATACTTATGTCCTTTTGTAAATAATTGTTGATAAGGTTAAATAGTTATTTTTGCTTATAAATACTTATAAATATCAAATTCTGATGTGAAAATTGTTGTCAGTAACTAAATTTCAACTAAATTTAGTCTTCCAAGTTCTGCATTTAAAGTGCTCAAGATCTAGATTGTATGTTTTGGGGAAAAGTTGAAAGAAATTTACTTCTTAAAACTTTTAACCTTGGAATCTTTCTTCTAAATTGCATTAAATATTAAAAGGGATGTTTTTTATGATACTATGTAGTTCCATTTATAATCATAGTAGCTTTGTTTAATGCATTATGTGTAATTACAAGTTTGAAAAATTAGCTTTAAAAGAGGAAATATTCGTGAAAACTTTAGTAACTTACTGTTGCATTTATGAGGCTCAGAGGTGTTTGTGCTCCGGGGAAACCCCGGAATTCCGGGGATTTTGAACTTCGATCCCCGGAAATTCCGGGGATCGTCGTTCAAAAGGAAGTAGGAATAATAATGAATTATTTATTTTGATCTGGGTAATTTTGTTTGCTTTTAAAGTAGAAAACGCAAGGTCAGTGTGTGTGGTGAAAACTTTTCCTTTCTTTCTCCAAAGGCAGTGATAATGCGTGAAAAGGGGGAAAAAACTTCTTTTTTGTTCTTTCCTTATTGCGAGTTATGACTCATTCCCCCGGTTCTCGGACATTCTCTTCTGGATTCTTTTCGGCAAGTAGGCGCGGCAGAAAAAAAAGGGGGAGATTTCGTTCGACCAGATGTGCGATAACGTGACTCTGGGTTCAAAGGTCTTATCTCTACTGGCGTGGCGCCAATAAGTAGAGAAGGGGGATTTTTCGCCGTATTAGCTATTTGTCATTGATCGCTTCGGAACTTTTTTTTCTTCGCTGTGTAAAATTTTCGTTTCATTTATTGATGCACGTGTAAATTTTTCGTTTCGCTTATTGAAATATTTTTTTATTTATGTACGCAAGAGAATTTCATTTAGAAATTTCAGCATATGAAACAGAAATTACCCCTTAAAAATTCATATCTAATTAGTTTTACAGCATTAGATCCAGAGCTAAGAGGTAAAACCAGTACAATATTAGCTTTTGAAAAATTATCATCTTTTATGTCCCATATTTTTAGTGATAATGAAAAGTCAAAAGTAGAAGCTGAAATAAGGTTATACCAGAGTGATATTGATATCAAAAAAGAAATGCTCTACACATCTGATGAAAGTGGAAATCAAGTCAAGTGTACAATTGATAAATATTGGTCTAAAGTTTTTAATTTAAAAGATGATTTCACAAATGATTATAAGTATCCTACATTGGCTAAATTGGTCAAAGCCTGCCTTAGCTGCTTCCATGGCCCATTAGTGGAAAGTGCATTCAACTGAATGGATACACTTGTCACTGACTATAGAACCTCTCTTAAGATTGATTCCCTAGATGCAGTGCAGACTATTAAATATGATTTAATGGCTTCTAAAGAAACCTCATGTGAAAAATATGGCTCAAAAAATCCAATGACTGATCCAATTCACAAAGATCTCTTACTGAATATGAACAGAAGTTGGAAAACATATCAAGAGGACTTAAAAACATGTATTTCAGATGAGTCACCTATAAAAGTCTCTGAAAAACCTTCTACATTAGCAGAAAAGCAAACTGCTTCTACCTCTGCATGTGCAGTTCTCGAGGAAATTTCTTCAACTGTAAATGAGGAAAATAAAAGTCAACCTTCCTGCAATTATGAAGTTCACCACAAAAGAAAGACAAGCCCACAAACATCAGAAAATAAAAAAAAAAGCAGCAGAAATTAGATAATTTTTTTAAAAGAATTAATTCAGGTAATTTAAAAGATTTGCATAAAATGTAGTAGTTTATATGTTTGAAAATTTATGGTTATTAATTTTGCAAAAAAAGTAATTCATTGAACTTTTATAATTAGGTCATTCAATACTTCATAATTGTAATTTTTCATTTCTCCCCCCCCCCCTTCTCGAAACTCCAAAATGCCGGTAGTAAGTCCGTAAAAGTTTCCGGGGATTTTTTGGGGTCCCACAAACACCCCTGGAGGCTACTACATGATATTTCTTGGAAAGTGAATAATAATTAATCTTATACATTTTTTTAATAATTGTAATTTTTTTAAGTAGTTTTAAATGTTCATGTTTTAGCAGTTATAGTAGTGTAATGTTTTTTAATCTCTTATAAGTTTTAGAATGTTTTTGAACTTAAGTTTTTTCGCATTGTTCTAAACAGATCAGATGAGTGATATAACAGACGATGGTCCTCGGTATTTATTAGAACATCTAGCTACTTTTTCTGTTGGCTCAGAATTCGGTAAAGTATTTTATTTTTAGTAGTGTTAAAAATTAAGTATTCCTTTTCTCTTATGAAATTCATTTGTAAAAACATCTTTTTTTTTTCTTTTCAATGCCATTTATTTTCTGAGTAGAATTTACATGCATATAGGAAAAATTCCTTATTTTATGTTTTTTTAATATTCTTTATTTGTTTGCTGATTTTAATTAAAAATGGAAAGCATACTTTAAGGAAACTGTTAACATCTAGTTTTTAATGTGTCTTTCTATCATGAAAAAATTCTAATTTCGATTTCATGTGCCTGAAATATTTTGTCACAAATATCTGAAAGAATGTTGTAATTAATTTTAGCTGAAAGAAAACCTCAGATTTTCCATTAAAAAAAGAAATAGAATTTGATATTTCTTTAGTTTTTGAAAAATGAATTCTGATTTCATAGTCTTACTGGTAAAATCTTTTTTTAAAAGTTCTTTTACATGCAAATATTTTTTTTCCAATTAATTCTAGATGCAATTTTTCTTTTTAATCTAGATTCCTTCACTTAAATTTAAGGTTCAATGTAGGCCTTACCATTTTATCGGGACATTTAGAAATGTTTGTTACACTTTGTATATTTAGAAATTTTGATTAAAAAATCTAATCTATGGACAGTTATATGTGTTCCAAGGATTGGCTTTACAATTAACATTTGTCTTTTTCTAAATAAAATAGATATGTATTAAGCTTTTTAAAAATAAGATAATGCTAAAAGTTTCTTAAAAATATTTTTAAAATTAATTTACTTTTGTTAAAGCTACTAAAGTACTTTCAAAATTTTTAATTTTATAGGCAAAAATAAGTGAGGTTTAAGAAATATTACAAAATTGTTTTTTATAAGTGTATATATATAATATAATGTGATGTACTTGGAAAATTTTTTTTTAATGTTTGAACTTATTTCACCAAATTATATGAAAGATGCTATTTTTGATACAATAATTTAACTACTACTTTCAGTTCATACTAAATTTACTAAGAGTTGTCCAAAAGTTTCTTTTTTACCTAGATGGGCCAGGAAAGTCTGCTACAAAATACTTAATACTGTAAAATGTTTATGTGTTTCATTAAAAAAATTATTCTCATTTAAGGAATAGTATCTCCAAAAGATGGCTTACGACGTTTACTTCAAATGGAAAAAACTAATGGCATATGGACTCAGAAAATGCAGATGAAGCTTGATAAAAATTGGGTTTTAATCTTGGATTATGAAGATGGCGTAAGTTGCAATTTTATTTTTTGTAAAAGTATATTCGATTGATAAGAGAAAATTTAATTTTTTTCCCTTACTTATTTCCTTGTTCAAGAAATTTACTATAAACTATATATATCTATGTTAATATTTAATTGATTTTCAAATGACACATATCTATATTCATTTCTAATTTATTCCTTTTTTATTTGATTATGTTTTAATATAAACATGTATATAACATAAACTAAAAGCATTTTCTTCCATACTAAAGAGCTAAACAGGAAAGAAAATTTAAAAAAACATTTTTTAACACTATAGTATCCACATCTTATTAATAAGATAGCTACTACTCAATTTTATGGCTAAACCTTTTGCATGTCATTATTTCCTTTTTAATAACAAGTGAATTTACATATAATTATTCCTAAATAGGTTTCAACTAGCATATATCATTCATTAGTAAAATTTTAAAATCAAAATGTTATTATTTTAAAACTTTTTCTCCATCTGATGTATTTTCAAGTCAATGCGAGGAATTTGAAAACAATTATTTTTTGATACTCAGTTTTATTTATCTTTTAATATATAATTTTTTTTTCTAAAATGAATAATTTTCTATAAAAAAATCAAACAGACAAAATAAAATTTTACTTTGCAGTTGTCTCAGTATTTTTAACATTATACATAAAACATTTCACTAAATTAAATGCTTGAAATTAAACTAGATGTTAATGAATCAAAACACAAACATAACAAAGTAGTATTTATCTTAAAAATTTAGACAAAATTTTTTGCTGGAAATTTTGATTTCATCATCATTCTGAAATGATGATTCCAACAATTTACATAGTGAATTTTATCATTTTTGAGATTGATGTAAATCTTCATTCAAATTTTTGATAACGTTTTGGGGGCTAATTTGAAACTCTATTGGTTTGCCGGGGTTTAATCCTCGCTAAAATCTTCAACAAAATATTTTTGTAACTAGGTTTCTTAATAGCTTCTTCATCAAAATATTTTTAAGTTTTTAATTTTGGCAATCATACTACTTATACTATTATAGACATCTTAAATTGTTCTATTCATTTTGTACCTTTCTTATCTTCTGTCAGCTCTTGTAAAAATTCAACATTAAATTGAAGCGAAAATGATTAAACTACTATTAATACAAATTTTCTTTTTCTTTGCTGAAACCAAACATTTTAAAAAAAAAAAAAATATAAAAAATAGAATTGTTTATTATTGAAATCTAATGTGTACTACTGAATTTCTTTCTTTTTTTTATTTTACAATTTACATAATGTCTCAGAGTTATTCAATAAAAATTTCTCTGGTTCATCATAAAATTAACTTTTTTATTTTGCATTCAAAAGGATTTAAATTATGTAAATAATTTGTTATTTCAATCAATAAATGCACTTCTGAAAAAAAATTAAGTTTAAATTTTATACTGTACTTTGGTTCTAAGAATTCATATTCAGTGAAATATTCTGTACACTTCAACCTTTAATTTTAAAAATGTGTTTATGTTCTGTGACCAATCTGACTAGGGTATGAAGTTTTGAATTTCACTGATTTATAGTAACAGGTAATAGGACAAGTAGAAATTAAATTATGTTAATTTAATTACTTTAAGCTAATCATCTTTTTGAGAAACTAGACATAGATTGGTATATCTTTTTGAGACCATTAATAGAGTAGTTGCATGTTTTTATAAGATACTGATATTCAAATTTTCATATCTCACTCAGCTTTAGTCATGATAGAATGGACCTTTCTTTTTATTTAATATGTTAATGTCTCAAAAATATTTTATTAAATATGACTTACAGAGCCGAGGGTCTGTATAAAAATATAAAATTCTTAATTCATCAGAACATTTATTGACTCAAACTGCATAAAATAGTATACTTTATTTGGAAAATTCCCTTAGATGTATATGCTATATGCCTAATACTAACTATTAGAAATTAAGTATTTGGATTTAATGATAGTGAGTATCTTATATGTGTATAAACCATATTTGCTTTAAACACTACAGAATTATTGAATTTATAATGCTATTCCAAAAGTTCTCAGGAACCTTTTTTTTCTTGCATTTACCTAGAAATTGTTTATTTCATTTCTTACCGACATATACTGGAAATTGTAGGTATTTAGGTTTAGTTTGCTGTGAGAGCTAATATAATAATTTAATTTGAGCTTTTGGCAACAAGCTAATTTTCCCCATGCATGCATACTGACTGACCTCGTGTAGGTTAATTATGTTTTTAATTCATGTTCAATTAATTATTGAAAAATATACTTAAATTATTATTAAAGAATTAATTAAAAATAGAAATTTAATTTATTTGTTAAAATATGATATTGCTGAAAAGATTTTTTTGAATTTTGAAATTGTGTTAAAATTATTTTTGTTCTGCAATATTTTTGAATGTTTACTCAGTAAAATGCCAAAATTTCGTTTAATTTTTTATTAAAATTTAATGAATTTAAAAAAAAAAATTGCTCCGAGTTGCACATTTTCACTTTCTAAATTATGTACTAAGTTTGGTAATTCTAGGTCAAAATCTCTAGCTTGTTGAGTGTCAATACATACATACAGAACAAACATGCACATATTTGTCTCTGTTATAATTAAAGATGGTAAAATAGGATTTGATACAAATAGCTGAACATATAAAAATAAAGAAACTCATAGGAATTGAATTTTCAATGAATTTAAACGAAGCTACAAGCAATAATAATAGTGCTTTCAATTTTGCAAGTTTTCTCCTTCTGTAAACTGAATCATGGTGGAAAATCTGGTTCCTTTAAATACTGTAACAATAAGTTCGGAAAATATTTTTAAAAGAATATCAATTTCCGTATAGTAATAAAACTTCCTTGAGCAATCTTGTGCCTATTTTAATAGACGTGCAGAGGTTTGAGGGGAACAAAGAGTGTCATTGCAACAAAAATTAGTAGGTGTTAGTATTATAAGGTGATTCACAACCTTATATCCACATTATCAGCCAAAAATTTTGTTTGCTTTTTGATTCTTGGCTTGAGCACTTAATGACACATATTTTTAACAATAAAAAATTGTCAGCTGACATTGCAAAATTAATTATTGAAATATATTCCATATTGAATTTGAAGTATGTTTCTCTAATAAATGTCAATTTTTGTTATGTTAAGAAACTACTATGAATGTACTATACCTGAGACTGATTCTTTTCTATTATACATTCCTCAGTGACAAAACTGTATTTTTTTTATTACTATATGATCTATTTATAAACATAGAAATGTTTAGCACACATGAAGGAAATACTGAAGAAGTTATTAAGAAAATGTGATTGAAGATTGAAAGAGATGAAAATATAGAATAATCCAGAAGCTATTTTGCTGTAGCCAGAAGATTTATGACTCTATTTTTATATCGCAACTTCACTTCTATAAAGGAAATATGTGTACGTTTCTTAAATGGGCCTAACTGTTTATATAAAAGAATAAATTTCCTTATAAACTTTGAAGGAAAAAAAGTCTTTGTAAAAATGATGATTACTTGCAAAGGAATTTATTTTTTACAAGTCTAATTAAAGTGCATCTCCTCAGTTGATCCAACTGCTAATGGAAAGAGTTTACACTTAAAAGGTTACAGAAGGTGCCTTTTTATTTTATTACAAATGTTTTAACAAATGGTGAAAATAAAGAGGCTTCTGCAATGCGAATTCACCAGTACCAGATTGATTTAAAATTGCCATCCTTGTCAAGCATGATCAAGCAAACTTATTCCTATAGACATTTGATGTGGTTTGGTTTTCAAGTTTTTCATTGTAAAACAATATACTAATCGCAATAAGATGGTAAGCGTTATAATTGGTTGCTTTCATGACCCTCAGGTTCAAAGCACATTAAATATAATGCGAGATTTATTTGATGAAAAGATCCTTATTTGTATAATTTTCTAAAGGCATGGGAATGCTTGCCGGTTACAAGAAAAATGAGATTAAGTAGATGCTTCAGATGGGCTGAAATATGGATATTGTTGCAATAAAGAACTTAAACAAAATTCTAATTTTTTATTGCTAAAAATTCTTTTTTTTTTTTTTTTTTTCTTTCTCTCTTTTCCCCACATCTGATATAAATTTAGGTTTTATGCTTTTATTTGTCGTAATGATTATTTTGTGTAAGATTTATACAGAATTTCATTAAATTAATAAAGCCTTTTTTAAATTTTTGGGAAAGAAACCTGCCATTTTTTATTTGTTTAATCTCATAATTTTTACATTCATTTTTATTCTACCAAACAATATATATATAATATGTCTCTTCAAATCATGTTTAATCAATATTGCAAAGTGCTTGATAAATACTTCTTTTGGTGTATGCTTGATAGATATTTCTTTAAAAAAAATGTGAATTTGTTTCTTCATATTTGCTTTTTACATCAAAATTGTTAGATATCTTTTAAAAATTATTTAATACTTTTTTATAGTTATATTTTGTTAAACTATATATTCTATTGCAGGATGTTGTGGAAAAATTTCCAATGAATCTTATTAGTGATCCAACTGCATATACAAGCGAGGATCCACGGGAATTGTATAATAATATTCTCATCTTCATTGTCAGAGAAGACCCGAAGAACAAGAATCCAAACCAGTCAGAGATGCATATCTTTCAGTGCTCTAGGGTTTATGTGAGCATAAATGTTATTTCTGAAATGATAAATATTTTATTATGCTATGAATATTTCCAATATTTTAACATTCAACAGGAGTTGTATTTTTAAGTATGAAATGTCTTAAGAAATCTTTTCTGTTATAATATGTTTTGTAATCCGTGAAATATTTAACTTAAAATATGAAGGGAAAAAAAAGCTATTGGGCAATATTAGGCAATTCATTTTTATTTGGATATTTTCTTAAAATCCCATAGATGTAATGTGCTTTAGATTTCAAACAGTTCTATGTCAAAATTTTTAATTTGTTTATTTTGTAATCTCATTTGTGTGAGCAAAATCCTACAAGCAACTAATTTTTTTTTTTTTTTTTGGTTAAAAAGTGGAAATTGGAATTGATTTCCTTTTACTATAAACATTTTCAAATTGCAGAGTTTTTTACTCCCTTTTTTTCTAATTTATTTTAGGTCCATATTCCATCTATTTTATAATAGCTTAATTTATGCTCATTTTTATTTAATGAATTATTCCTAACATTTCATTATATGAATGATTATCCTTATCAAGTTTTGAATATATTTATATTGACATATTATTAAAAAATATCATTGGCCTTTAAACAGCTAGTTTATACTATCATGCAATGCACCACCTATTGATCAAAAGAACAGTATTAATTTTTATGCATTTCTCCCTTTTAATAGAATTAATTATATGCTGTTTAGTAGTTGTAAAAGAATTTGATTTTTTTTTTCATTCTTTCAATACAATTATATTTGCAACTCCCCTTCCCTATGTTATGCTTTTTTTCATATATTTTTGAGGGGAAAAAAATTCTTATTTTGTCCTGACTTCAATATTTTTTACACCTGTGGACCATTATATTTACTATTTTATAACTTGCTTCAAAATATTTGTTTTGAATTTTTAAAGTTAATGGTCCATGCTATGCAAACATATTAACTTTTTAAGAATAGATATAATTCATTATTTCTCATTTCCTTCTTTATTCCACTTTCCTTATACTAAAGCAATAGTAATCAATATTCTGCCTTTAAAAAAACAATTTTTGATACATTTTAGTTTAAATTAAAAAAATTTTCTTTAAAAAAATCAATGTTTTGTTTAGTAATGATTTAAAGTTATATGTTAATTTCTATTGTAGGCTCAAGATGTTGTGGATGAAATGAAAATGTATATGTCTGGAAAAATTAGAGCAAAGTAAGAGTATTTTCATTTTTGATATGTATTTACTTGTATGCAATTTGCCTCAAGGCTTCAAGTTTCAGTTACAAGATAATATTTCCTGTTTTCTTCCAGCCCACTCAAAAGTAAATGATATAGCTGTAGGAAAACATTTATTCTTCTTAATCTACTCCCACCTACATAAAAGCAATAGTTGAAAGAAAAAAAAAAGAATGTAAATAGGTTATCACACCTACTTTTTTAACAGTTATTATACTCTATTGTGTAACCAGTTCCATTTATTTTCAGCTTTACTTTTGAGGGGATTTTGTATTGGGTTAGAAAAGGTAAGAAAACTTGTATTTAATTTGTTGCAGCCTTGCTATTACTTATTAGGCAGCAATATATACATATTTTTTCCTCTTAGTAAGCATGCTGAAGAAGTTTGATGCCTTTTAGCACTTAATATTTATTTTCATTTTTTTTAAAAAAATTCTGTAGTGGGCTTCCTTTTTCACATTTAACACTATTTTATTAAAACTACTACTAGAAGCTTTTTAGGATTGAAGTAGTTGAATATGCTAGTTATTTTGACTAACATTTTATGGAATATGTTCCATGTTTCTTGTATGTGCATCCTTTTATGAACTAGCATGGGAGTGTAGAGAATTTAAATTTTCAAACATTAAAAAAGATCTCATAATGCAAATAAATTATTAGTTACTGTGCTAAATTTTATTCCTTTAATTCTTTTTAAATACTCTTGTAATTCTGATTTTCTTGTAAGTTTTTATAAATCTTTAAGATATAATATTTATTTTATAGAGATTGGAAGATTTATTTTCTTGTCAACTGAAAAATGTATTTAATTTTGCATTTTATGAATGGTTTTACTTTACAAAAAAAAATCCATTTTTTAGTTTAATATTAGTTTAATAATTAAAATTATACACTTGTTGATTCTTCTATTGTTTCTAACAATGTTTTGTCTATAGTTTAATAATCATTTTTCCTGGAACTCTTGAGAATTTCTCAGCTCCAGTTTGATGCTGTTAAACATTTGTTATCGTTCATGCTGCTTATTCTCAATGAATTAATCCTAGTTTTGACAGTTTACAATGCATAGCTAGAATTAACTTTTGTCAGGAAAATATGAAATTAATATTCAAGCTAATGTGTATCAATAAAATTAATACTTGGGAAAAGAGACTATCTCCCATATGTTTTTAATGGCTGTGGAAATAACTTTATGATGAACTGTTTATATTTCTCGTACTTTATGCTATTTCCTTTAGATATCGTTTAAATCAAAATTTAACTTGTTATTAAATTCTAAACCAATCCATTTCATTTTTCCTGGTATTAAACAATTTAAGATTTTTTTTTAATTGGATGGATTTAGTTAGAAATACATGGTTTTAAAGCTTTATTATTCATTTATTTCTTTATTTTTGACATAATTTTTGTACCAATTTCTTTAGAAGTGCAGATAGTATTCGTCCTCCACCTCCTCACAATCCTCCTCCTGATCCACCAATCAATGGAAATAATTCAAAAGTTCGAGAACATGTAGCCATGTTCAGTGCATCTGCATCTACCTCTTCTCTCCCACGTAAGTTTTCAACTATATAATTTTTTAAATTTAATTTGCTTATTAACACATTGAAACACAATGATGTTGCAGCTTATTTAAAACAAATTTGCTTTGTCAAATTTATTGAAAAACTGTATAAGATTGCTATTGCCTTTTGAAGTTAACATGTTAATGATTTCTCTTTTGGAATAACAAAATAAAATGGCTTGAATAGAAATCCATTATGAAATTTATTTATAAAAAAAAATTAGTTTTACTTTGTTGTTGAAAGAACATTCTATTTCTTTACATGAGTTTTATAAGAGTACTTTTTTTTTTAAGTTGCTAATTTTACTAGTTCTATTGAAGCATTAAAATGTCTGTAATTTTGTCATTAATGGTGCTGAAAATTTATAATCATATTTTGGAAATTTTGAAAATTTTGACTGAATTCAGTTAAAATGGCCAAATTTATAATCAGTAGGATTGCGTTGCAATCTAAACAATTGCAATTTTTTTTAAAGAGAAAGAATAATTGTTAAATTCTGTGATAAAAACTTAATAATTTAATTTCATATTTAATATAATATTACTTTTAAGAGGGAAGGGAACTTCAATCAATGAGTAATTTTTCTTGATTTTGATGAAATGGTCCAATATCAGGTTCATAATGAGCATCATAAATAATATCATTAAAAGAGGAAATTAAATACCTTTAAGTATATCTTTAAAAGTTCCAATGGATATGAATTGTATTCAGCTAGTAATATAACTTTTCAAATATAATCTGATTTTGCTACATTAATTTTTTAAATTAAAAGAAACAATTATTTGTATTTCCTTTTACTTAATATTGTGCACCTAGGTTAATATTATTTGAAAGTATTTGAAATTCTGTTTTGTGAATATCAATATACAAATTGTTATACAATATACAAAGTGATGATTTTGCATATTGATGGTGATAATATCTGTATTTAAAAATTAATATTTTAAAAAGCGTAGTATCACTTTGTAAGCAGTGGATGTTATTATTAATCAACTTAATATTTGTTTTCATATGCGTAACCTTAGTATTTTTGAACATGCACCTATCTATTTTGATTTCATATAAAGAGGGATGAGATGAGAGATGAAATATATTATTTTATGAAACAAAATATAGAATCTTTATGCAACTTTCAAATTATAACAAAATAGTTTTATCCAAAATGAAATTCAATATCATTATAGAAAAAAGAAATACTTAAAGGAAAATGCACTTTACAAAGAAATCCAGAAATGGGTTTTTCTTATTCTCTGCATATTAAATTTCTGCAATATAAAATCATTGAAAAGTTAAAGGTGTAAGTTTTTAAAACAAGCAATAATTTTATGAATCTTTAATCTCCTGAATGAATGCAATTTAAATTTACAGTTAATATTTTTATGTTATTAAGAACCAAATAAGGTATATTACCGTGAGTATCAATTCCTTGGATGTAAAATTTATTTATTATTTTTACTTTCTGTTATATCCTTTGATCAGAATTTAATAATTTTTATAATAAATTAGAATTCTATAGCATCCCATTTGCTTCAAATATTTTTATTTGTGTCATGTTAAATCAGTATTGGCATGTAACATTTATGATTATTATATAAATTTTTGTTTGTACATGTTTAGAGCCTCCACCTCCACGAGGAGGATCTGTCCTGCAGCAACGGATAGAAAGAGCTGCTGGATATGCTCGGGAATCCAATGATGAAACAAGCTCAACTACTAGTGATAAATATGAAAGAGAAGTTGTAAGTAATAATTCGCACAATTTGCATCGGATTGATTTGATGTGGTGTTTTTGACACTATATATTTTATTTTTTTTTTGTTTATTGATTTTATTTAAATGGATATTCTGTGTTTTTATAATGATAAATATCAGTATTGTATTAATTTTTCTCATCATGGGCAGTAATAATGCTGTGCCTACGGATTTGCCCCCCTACCTCTGTATATAGAATTCATACAAATGTGGTACCATCCATTCATTTTTTCCCCTTGCAGACCTAATCTATGTTTATATAGTACTTTACTGTATTATTTTGCTAAATTGTATAAATGCTCATATTACTATTAATCACTGATTTTAAAATATGTGAATAAGTACTTGCACTTGCAGTTAACATTTTCAGTTCAGATTATTTCAGATCTTATTTTCTAATGCTATTAAGAAGTAGAAAGCACTCAATGAAGCTCTAGGATATTTGATTATTTTTTCTCTCCTTCAATCTAAATGTTAATTGTATTATTAAAAAAAGTGCTTTCTTTTATCAATAAGAAAGTGGATTAGTTCAGTTTCTATTAGTTTCAGATAAAAAGAGCCTTAACTTTAATTAGAATATATTGATAATACTTTTGATAAAGATATTATTTATAAATTATTATTTATGCTGCTTTTTTTATAAATTTATTGAAATTTTGTGTTTGTACTTAATATAACATTTACACACACTCACACACAAAAAAATCTACAGTTGAGATATATATGAGTACATCACTTGTGAGTATAACTATCTGTTCATGGTTACTGTGTTTCGATAAAGTTTGTTTATTTGATAGCCAATTTATTAGGATTCTACTAATAATGAAAAATAATTTACTTTAAATGTATAAATATTTTAATATAATAGAATAATATTTGTTTTGTGTAATGCTAATAAGTGGTTTTTTTGTATTATTAATTAGATGCTTGAAAATACAAATACTTCTTTTGGAGTTGTAGTATTACATTAGCTGTTTATTTACATGATCTTTGTTTTACTGTACACTTTTATACGCTGAATGTTGCTTAAAATGCATTTAAAAATTCATTTTTAGTGTTTAGAGATTCTTAAAAATATAATTTCTTGAATGTAATGATCATAACATTACTAATTACTTCAGAAAATTTTGTTCATATAAATAATTTATTTTGTAGCATATGGATACTCTATGATGTGTATAAAACTTTCTTATTAGAGAAGCAAAAAGAAGTTTTAACTTATTTTCCCCCCTAGACTGTATTGAATCATTGCTTTGATGACATTGAAAGGTTTGTTGTGAGACTACAGCATGCTGCAGCTGCATTCAAAGAGCTTGAGCGAAGGCAAAAGAGCAGGAAACACAAGAAAAAAGACATGGGAGGTAATGTACTTTGTCATTTAGAAATTACTACAGAGCATGTTTTTGTTTCCTAATGGGAAAATCTACTGTACCATATTTTTTTCACTCTTTGTAAGGATAGCGCAACTATTGGATTGCTAATTAGGATTTCCTTGCATTGTGTAAGGTGTCTAATCACCCTTTAAAAAGTTTTTCACTTTTATTTTGTGTGTGATATTTACCAATGGTGCAGTTTGTTTTTATCTTCTCTGATAATTTCACCTTTGGCTGATGAAAAAGAGAGCAGGTTTGATCTTAAAATGTTTTGGGGAAAAGGAGGTTGTGCTTTCCTGTGCCTTTTTCAAAATAACGCATCCCAAGAAGATATTTGAAATTTTGTCTATCCATAATCTAAAAATTGAAAATGTATTAATTTGTAGTATGAAATGCAAGAAAGATCTGGACGGTAAAATATTTGTGCAATGACAAATTTAGAAATTTTTCTGTTATGAAATTAATGGATTTTGTTTTCATAGTTTTATTCAATTTTTTAATATAACGACTACTTTTGAATATATGATCTCGTACATATACATTAAATAATTTCTTGCCTTTTTTTAGATGGTATGCTTAGTATTAGAGCAAAACCCCCACCTGAAAGAGAATTTGTTGATGTGTTACAGAAGTTCAAATTATCTTTTAACTTGTTGGTAAGACTGTTTTGACT
Source organism: Argiope bruennichi (assembly GCF_947563725.1). Lineage (NCBI taxonomy): Eukaryota > Metazoa > Arthropoda > Arachnida > Araneae > Araneidae > Argiope > Argiope bruennichi. The sequence continues at coordinate 7,662,745 of NC_079159.1, read as the reverse complement.
TATTATAGTGAATGACTACAATTTCTGTCATGTTATTTTTTTTCTCCTTTAATATTTTCAAACTTTTTATTAAATAAACTGAATTCCCAGCTATTTTCTGCATTTATATTTTAATTTCTTCCATAAAATAATGTTTTTACATAATTTTCTTTAAAATGGTCTTGTGAATTAAGTTGATGTGTTTTTTTTTTAAATAGTTGTAACTTTTAAATAAAGTGTAATGGAAAGAATTTGCATAAAATGTATAAAAATTGTATTGCCTCTTGAGTAACATTTTTTAAAAAAGAAATTTAGCTGAAAAATTGCTTGTTTTTCAAAGCCACTGATGCATTCATTGAATTGCTTATTTTTTGCTTCATAATTATTTTGAAAGTTAAAATTTCTAAAAATAAAATTTCATAGGTGCATAAAAAGTTAGGCATTTTTTTATAATCCTTTTCCCTTATTCTTCCTATTACAAACATATACAAAATTGCAATTTTTTTAAGTAAACTGTATTGCTCAGGAATAAATAATGACAGTTGAAATTTATTTACAAATATATATTCTCTGAAATATAAACTTCTTGTAGGCTAAGCTGAAAAGTCATATTCATGATCCTAATGCTCCTGAGCTAGTGCACTTCCTCTTCACACCTCTTGCTCTGATCATTGATGCAGCTCGGGACTCTAATCACAGTGCCAACCTTGCAGCCAATGTCGTCAGTCCTTTGCTCACCAGAGATGCTATTGAGCTCCTGGCTAATTGTTGCACCTCAAAAGAAACAGATTTGTGGCATAGTTTAGGAGACTCATGGATCATCCCAAGGTAAATTTCCTCTCCCTTTATTTCCAAATTGTATAAAAATACTAAAAAATGAATATGGTGAAGAATTTGTTTAAATCTTTTTCTGTAATCAGCATAATTGTTTTGATGCAATACTGAATGTAGAAAAAAAGCAAGATCTTTACCATGCTGTATTAATATGTAATAAAAAAAATCTCTTTCAGTAATTGTAGTGTGTCTGCATTCAGTGATTAACATGAAATCGTTGAACTGAAATAAAAGAAAATAGTAAGAATTTTGGCTTTTATCAAAAAATTGCTCAATGGTGCTCATTTTTTTTTTTTTTTTTTTTTTAGTTGGTGGGCCATGTATTCTATTTTTATTGTATTGTTTAGATATAAAAAGTGCATTGACATTATTAACAACTTCATGTTTTTTTAAAAATATTATAACTTAAATAAATTTTCATGCCATTTGTATCTTTTTTTTTTTTTTTTTTTTTTGAAGATGTAAAATATTTACAGATTCACTTTGCTATTGCCAACATATTTTTGATTAAACTACTCGGAAGAGTTATGAGAAAGTGCTTATTGCTTAATAAGCCCTTATTTTCTGAATATTGCTAGGGGTTTATTGATTCATGATTTTAATTTTCTGTTTTTCAAAATCAAATACAATATGCATTTTAAATATTATCTAATTCATTTTATGGTTAAGTATGATTATATAAATATTTAGCAGATATTGTTTTATATTATAGAGATCAGTGGAAAGGGTACGAGAGCAGCTACAGGCCAGTATTCTCAAATGGTTGGGCACCTGAAAATCCTCTAGAAGAAAACAGCACTTTATCTCATAGGAGACCTGAGGTTAGTTATAGATAGATACATGTATTGCAAGATTCCATGGATTTTTTTAAATGTATTTTTTAATGGAATTTGTAGTCCATTTTTCTTCAAATTTATGTTGGCAATTAAGACAGTGAGAATCGAAACTATTAATTCAAGCGATAAAGTAGATTTGGAGGAAAGTGCTTAAAAAGTTAAAAGCAATTTCAAATAGTCTGTTTCTTTCTTCTTGTACTGGTTGTTTATAATTAAGCTAATATCACTACTACTTATCATAAACAATGAAAAGACCAAATATATGCCTGTACTAAGTAATGGAACTTCCCATGAATCCCATATAGAAATTGGCACTAACAAATTTAAAGTTGTTCAAAGTTTTACTCATCTTGGTTCTATAGTTACTGATGACAATAGCATAGTCAAGTATATTCAAGGTCTTTTAATGAATGCAAATAAAGCCTTTTATGGACTAAAATGATTATTATTTAAATACATACTTCTATCAAGAAATATAAAATTTTTACTATATAAAACTTTAATTAGACCAATACTTACCCATGGCTCTGAGACCTGGACCCTGACCAAAGCTGGAGAGAATGAAATAGCCACTTTTGAAAGAAATATTCTGCGAGCCATTCTTGGTGGGATAGAAACCAACAATATTTGGAGATGAAGATATAACTTTGAGCTTTATAAAATCTATAAAGAGCCTAATATTGTAAAGTTCATTAAAAAAATCGGATGAACTGGGCATATATTTAGAATCAACTCATATATTTAGAAAGGATGATGATTCCATATTTAAAAAAAAATAAATATTTTGCATAAACCTCTAACAAGTAGGAAAAAGGGGTAGACATAAAAGGGATAGGGGTAGAGGGAGTCAGTGGAGAAAGACTTTCTGGCTATCTAGGGAAGAAACTGGCACACAAGGGTCAAAAGTAGAATGTTCTGTGGGTGAAATGAATGCAGTGGAAAAGAATTCAGAGGAAGGCACTGGCCCATCTTGGGCTGTCTAGCCAAATATGATGATGAATAGCACTACTTAAACATCTGTTGTTTAATATTACAACTGAACTAGTATCATATGTAGTGAATATGAGGAAAAGGAATTTGTTACTCCAAAAGCTATCAACGGAAGTATATGACACTTAATACAAATTTCAACTTTATTAATTATTTTACTATTAAGTTCTTTTATGAAGTAAAAATTTATGGTGGAAATTAAAACAGTAAGAATAGAAACTATTAATTCAAGTGATGAAGAGTAGAAAGCTCTGAAAGGTATTATGAAAATGAGTTCTATTCAACATATGCTTAACTTTATCATAATGGGAATACCTCCGAAACTGTTTCACCCTATCAATAAATTTTACACTCTATATTGGTAATGTCCCAAACTTGACTACCTTGAAAAATAGCCTTGGTTATATTTAGTATTCCTTGCTATATTATATTCAACCATAGCAAATACTAGGCTCAACATGCTTCATTAAAATTGGCACATTGAAAGTAATTAATATAAAATGAATGCTCTGAATGAAACATGATATTCATTATTCATCGTCATTTAGTTCATACTTTTTTTATGCTTTTCCTTCACATGCTGTTTGTTTCATGTTACTTTTCAGATTTCCTCTTTTTTGGCCTCTTGGTCAATTTCATCCCTGCTATTAGAGACAACAATAAATTTTTTAATATTAATATATTTGAAATAAAAAAAAATGTAATCCTTTGGCTTTACAAGGAAAAATTTTTTTTTATTATAATCCTACTGAACAGAAATGGAATGTTATAAATGTTACTTATGTCCTTAAATTGCCAAATTTTTTAAAGTTTTAATTTTTAATATTTAAAAGTTATTTTAAAAATTAGTTTAGCTTTATTAAGTTAGGGAACTTTTTGCATTTAATTACTTTGAATATTCAATAATTCTTTATTGTTGCTTGTTATCGATTCACAGTCAGAAATGCGGGAACAAGACTATCAGCGAGTATTTGGACATTCTGAGAGAGATAGTCGTTTTGGAAGTGAATACTTTGGCAGTGAGCGAGGTGATGATGATCGAAATGAATCTCCAAGTGTTCCTGATCATCATCCACATTTACGCCCAGCTTTTGAACGTCCATATGAACACATGCCACCTGAAGCAAGGAGAGATTTTATTGATAGGTAAATGAGTCTGTTTATCATTTTATATAATAAAATAAGTTACATATTTGTTTCTGCATGATTTGATTTGGTTCTGTGTTTGGTATCTGTGATTAAATCTATAATTTTGTGAGAAATAATGATTTTAAATTATTCTGTTCCACAATAGATTTAATTTGAATCTTGGCAAAGTGCTATTTGGATGTATATGGTTATTTTTTGCTCTGAACTTTGCCGTTGCTAAAAGTAATTTATTTTTGGAGAATAATAATTTTTTATTCAAAAAGAAAAAAATTGGGGAATGTTAGCATAACTTGGTTACAAACTTAGATTTAAAAAAATTTCAATGTAGAAGTGTTAACTAGAGTGATGTTAAGAGTCTACCTGATAGAGGGTCATGATCTGCTTGACAGAAATGCACAACCTACTGCTATTTGGGGGAAGGGGTGTAATAATGATCCTCTCAAAATTTCACTGGGTCATTATTTATCTTCTAGTTAAATAGCCCATTGCATGAGCTAGATATCAAATTCTTTATAGGAATTTTTATTGTATAGTTTATTATTCTAGTTGTATGACTTTCAAAATAATTAATGTTGCTATAAATGGAGTTTGCCACAAAATCATGCAATTCTGTTCCTTTAATAAGGATCATTTAAAATTTAAATCTTTTCTCAAATAAAACTCATAAATAGAATCTGACAGTTGAATTATAAATTATTGACTTCCAATAAGATGAAATCTGTTAAAAAAGTTATTACAATATATAAATAAAATTTAACATTTCTCTTATTGCACTCATCTCAAAAACTTTTAAGATGTAAGAATAATAAAATATGTGATATATTTAAACATGAGAAAAGATTAAACTAAAATATTTACAAATAGTATATTTTTGCAACTATTTCTTGGACCCAACTGTATATTTACATTAAAAAAAAAGGGGCTTATAAATTAAAATAAATATCATAATACTAAGCAAACACATCAAAAAATAGCTGTGCTTGTTATGATTTATTGGGAAATATGATAAATCAATTTATATTGATAGTAGGTTTAATAATCTTAATGTTGCTGTAGTGTGTTTGAAATTTTCACTTTTGTATATGTTTATGTTTATATGTATGTAAATTCTCTGCTCTTTACTATTGTACTTAATATTTTGTATATAAGATCTTAGTTGACTACTCAATGATTTTTCCTCAATAGAAGAGATATGGTGTAGAATGCTAGTTCAGTGGCAATTTTGATGTTTTAAGTTTTCAGAAAAAGCAAATTCAATGGTCTAAATTTTATTTCATAAATTTAAAAAAAAAATCATATCATCCATGTCCATTTGCATCTGTCCCAAACTGGTCAAGGTTTGGTTATTAGGAGTACAGTTAAATTCAGCTTTATCAAGCTCAATTAACTTGATCAATTTGGCATTTAAGGTCTTGTGATTTGTTGCAGTGCAACTGATCACAAGCGACAGTATTTTCTGTCTTCAAAAATGTTTCTGACGGTGATACTAAGGTTTTTATGCTTAAAAGCATCTAGGACTAAGCTATTGATGTCTGCAAATTAAATCTCATGATGTTTGGAAAAATTAAAAAAAGTTAATAGAGATAAAATTGCTGAAATTTATTCTCAAAGATTTCCCACACAAAATATTTTTGGCCCAACATAGGAGGATATGGCCTCGCGCTGCTCCCCTCCTTGAGTGTTAGCAAAGCTGAAGAAATAGTGTGTATTAATGATAAACTGGTAATAATAGCAATTTTGCTAATAATAACTAATAATTGATGTTATAATTGCAGATGAAGGTGGTCATTTTTTTTTTTTTCAAATGGAATGTGTGAAATTAATCTACGTTAATGAAAATGTAATTTAATGGCATTTGCTTGTAATGATTTTCTTAGGGCTAATTGTATTTTTTAGTATATGGTCATTTCTAGAACCTTTGATTAATAATTTATATTTAATCTTATTTTAGGGAGCGAGATATGAGAGATCGAGATATGAGATCAGAGTTCAGCTCTGATTCCATTGAGCATTCCGAACTTCCCATGAGTCCCGAACGTCAATTTGATCGGCAACAAATGCAGTGGCTGGAAGACTTGAAGAGTCGGCGAGCTAAAATTGTTCAAGTTGTTTATCCACGGACGGCAAATAATGAAAAGGAGCTTACTGTTATCAGGGGAGAAATATTAGAGGTAAGAACAGAATTATTTGTGAGTTTTTATAAATTGATTAATCTACTTAGGTAAAAAAAAAAAAAAAAAAAAAAAAATTCAAACTCAACAGTTAAACTTGGCTATGCAGTCATCTTCCATTTAAAAAATTTAGTTGTTTTACTAAAACTTTATGAGAGGAATTCCAACTCTGTATTTTTTACAAATTTTTTAAATTGTAGTGTAAATAGCCTGTTGTGCAATGAATACAATTGGCTCATTTTTATACAGGAAACTACATATGTTGAAAGATAGTTTGCAACAATGAATTTGAGAATTCTTAAAATTATGATTGATACCTGTTAACAAATCTTTATTATTATCTAATCAATCAAACATATTTGCCATGTCAATTCAACGCACTTATAACCAATTTTGTATGATTAAATAATTTTGAGAAAGGGGGAAGTTTTTTTCACCTTATAGATTTATTGTTTATATTGTTACATTATTGCTTCCTTATTCAAAATTTTTTTTTTTTCCATTTGGATTGCATAAATTTTATTTGATCCTATTTCTTTTTGGAATAAAAAAATTACAAAAGTATTTAATAGGATGATTCATGTTTTTTTTAGGAAACTTTGATCTAAATTAATTCTAAATTTTAATAATTACTTATGAATTAATATCTTCATTTTTAATTAAAATGAATTTTTAGTGTGCTTTTTTTCCCCCCTAGAAAAAATAGAGCAAAAGATGCCATGTTAAAATAATTTGTTTTATTCCGAAAAGTATGATTTGTGTTTCAAATTAATATTGGTATTGCAAATCTTTTATTTTAGATTTATATTAATTCAGAATTTGGCTTCTAAAGAATTTATCTCGGCCATTATTTCTAGCTCATAAAAAGTGAAAAAATTTTATGTGGGTTATTATATTAACACAATTCTAAAACATATACATCAGTTGTAAAAGTATGAAAGTAAAATTATAGGTGGAATGAGGTACTAGTAAGATACTCTACAGATTACTGGAAATTTTCAAACTAGTTGCCTAATAATTTGAATAAGCCATTAGTTATTAAGAATAAATAACAAACTGTTAAATTATATAAAGAAATATTTTTTTAAAAATGTTCAGTTTTATATGTATGGATTTATTTCCATATACGATTTAAAAATTTTCCCATCATTTTATAAAATTCTTCAAATATTTTGAAATTCATAGTAATAATTAGGGTTTTAGTGGGGGGGGAAAACCCTGAAGTATTGTTGTAGTACTGATTTTATTTATTTATACATCTTTATTGGAATAAATAAAATTGTAAGATATCTTAAAACAGCTTTAGTTTTTATCTCTACAAATATAATCGGTATTTCAATTAAATAAAAGTATTAAACCACTGACAAACATTGGCAGAAAAGATTAAATATATTCTAGGACAAACGTTAATGTGCATTTTATGTTTTTATTGTAAAAACTCAGGATATTATCTATTTTATACTGGTTTTGATAGATTGGTGGTATGACTTAAGAATTGGCAGATAGAATAATCTATTATAAGTTAAGAGTTGGATATGATTGAAAATTTTCCAAGTCTGGTTATATTTTGATCCTTCATAACACCAAATTTACCACCCTGTCAAAGTTCAACAGAATCACATTTATCATAATTTTGGGGTTTTTTTCCTTCAAGATCTGATATTGGTTCCTTGCAATCAGTGCATATTTCTATTTGAGGTATATTGTCTGCTTATCAGAATCATGACTCGAATCATGATTTTAGGTTAGAATGATTTAATTTTAATATAATTTAAAATTAAAAAATATTTTAATTATATTCATATTTTGAATTGCAATAATTAACATAAACATTATGTTAATATTTCACCAAAAAATTTGAAGTAATAACTCCAATGTGTGTATGTATGTGTGTGCACATGCCATTTTGTTCCTTCCCTCCTCCAAACAATACCATCCAGTTCAGAGCATTCTAAATTACTTAAGTTGTCACAACATCATTTATCATTGTACTGAAAGTATCAACTGCAATACTCTTTCAGCTCTTCATATTTTATATAAAAAATACAATATTCAATTCATGCTATACAGCTCAATTTTCTCTCAACATCTTTTTAATTCAAAAAATCACTGTAATCTGTCTTAAAAGGAATTTAAGGTTATTTATAGATTTTTACATATATTAGTATATTTGCATTATCTATAAGCATTCAAAGAGATCATTAGTTTTTTTTTAGTTTTCAAAATATTGTACTTGTAAATCGATGCTAGTAAAAGAATACACATTCTTCAAATATACATTAAGTAATTTCTAATTAAAAACCCATAAAATGATGTTATAATGATGATGTTTACATCAAAACTAATTGGAATTATTTTCGGAACAGAAAGCATTTTGAAAATTGACTTCAGAATCATACAAATATAATTTTTTCAACTAAAACTGAATGATGCTTCTATCAAATTATTGATTTTGTAATTGTTTATCTTGACATGATCTTAAGACTTAAACTATTTTATCGGAATTTATTAATTTCCATTGTAAAACTATTTTATTGAACTTTATTAACTTTCATAGTAAGAAGATAACAGATTTTTAAATATTGATGCATCCTTAGAGCCTCATCTAAGTTTACCTATAAAGTGGATAATGATAATGTAACTAATGAGATCAAATGTTGTCTGAATTGAGGTATGCTTGTAAAAATTTTAAGTAGTGAGTCATTAAGTATTGGAGTTGTATGTATACTATTGATTATATTTACAATTTAATGTCATGGAGAGTTTCATTTATTTACTTAAAAAAATTTCCATCATACTATAGAAAGAGAACATAATAAATAGCCTTGTGTGACTTGACATTAATCTAAAATGATCCTCATAATAATTTTGCAGGTTTTGGATGATAGTCGTAAGTGGTGGAAAGCAAGAAACATGAGAGGACAAGTGGCTCATGTTCCACACACTATTGTTACACCTTATCCAGCATTAGATGATGATGTCTTCAATAATCCTGTTTATGGATCTACTGTAAGAAGCAACCGAGAAAATTACTACAGCACTGTATGTATCATATGTGTTAATAATTATTAAAATTTAATTTGATCATATTTTTTATTTGACATTCATATAATAAACATCTGTGGCAAATTTCCAATTAGGCAATTGGCTAGGGGCTCTCGAACTAAGGTAGATTTGCAAGTAGTTAAATTAAAAAGAAATGTTACTTGCCTATGAGTCAAATAAATAAATTTGTTGAGAATATAATTTTTATGAAATATTGAATATTAGAATAATATGAACATTATCAAGTATAATTGGTCAGTCTCGGGTGTATTTTTATACCTGCATTTAGCTATCATAGTACAAGTATAGAAAGTGCATAATATTTATGCTTTGCATCAGCTTAGATACATATGTGTAGAGTCATGAATACACTGTATTTGTGAGTCATTGCATATATTTTTATTTATTTGTATTTTCACAAAATCAGAATAAAATAAGTCAGTGTGTTGATAAATTTAAAAAAAATTCTAAAAGTTAGAATTAAATTGTTCAACTTAAGAAGAAGAATAAAGGCCCATAATATGTTTTACCTTGTGTTGCAAAAGTCACTGAGCATCTTATATTGTCAATATATATATATATATAAGTCATGTCATTGATTTCCTGTTTTAATTTGTGCTTTTTGTATATTCGTTATTTGATTCCTTGAAATAGAGAGAACTTGCATACTAATTTATTTCTTTTTTAAAATTAATAGAAAGGAAAGTTGGATTTTTTCTTTAATTTGGCCCATAATTAAATAAATTCTTTCCGTAAGTGTATAATTTTGGAAAAGCTAAACTTTTTTTAAATCGGTGATAAATTCAAACACTAATACAGGTCACATACTGAGATCTAAAATGAGATTGGTGATTAAAGCTAGAAGGAACTGCAAAATCTTAGTAGCTATATATTTTAAAATTACTCATTACAATGTGTTATCTTGTTCAGAACAATAACAGGTGTGTTTTCATGAAATAATTTGTAAAGAATATTGTCTTATATTATTTTGATGTTTCATAACTGAAATAATATCTGAAGGATGCTTGTGTAGGAAAAACTGCATAATTTTTATTAAAATTTTTGTTATATAGTTTTGCTTAAAGGCCTGCAAAAAATATTCACTATAAATCCTGTTTATGACACTCTTGATTTAGTTTTTGTTATTATTCTTATTAAATCTACTTATAAGTATTACTGATGTGAAGAAAATGTAGTTTCTTCTATTAAATGTAAGAATATTGATTTAATACAATTCAAAAGATTCTTTTTGTAAAATATTTTTTACATCTCTACTAGTATGTATTTGTAAGCTGATGCTGTAAAGCTAAAGAAATCAATTTTATATGCTATAAAAATTAAACATTGTATTAAAATTTTAAACTTTTTCAGGAGCATTCTCCAATTAAGGATCAATATTTAGAAGAAGGCACCACCCGTTCCCAAGATACTTCTCGCTCTCCCAATTCAGGTGGGCCACGATCTGCACCCGCTGACTGGGTGCGTCGGGAACGGCAGGGTAAGAAAGGAGAGTTTCGCTATTTCTGAATGTCTGCACCACAACCTCTCCCTCATCATGTGATTGTGTTATGTTAATGGCATCCAGTTTATTTTCCTTTGTGCTTTTACTAATAATCTAATGAAAAGAAAGAGACAATCCTTTGTGCAATAATGACTTTGTTTGTGTTGTGCATTTGGTATTTTCTTTGAAATTGTTTGAGTTTGGAAGCATTCTCGACGTCAAGCTGGTCCTTGATGTAACTTTGCATTTTTTTTTCCTTCAGATTTTTATTAAAAAAATGGATAACTCAACTGTAAACTTTCTTATTACTCACTAAATGGATTTGTTTGTGAATTGTACAATATGTGCTTTTGTTTACCTTCATTGCTTTTGTCCATTCAACTGTTCATTAGTTTTGTTCAAATGTCCTTATATACATATAAATATTGTCTGTGCTATATTGTGCTATCTTTGTAACGTTTTCTTCAACGTGTATTGCATAACAGTTGTTGGCTACAAATAATGTTGTGATTTTGTTCCCCCTCAAGGCAGTGCTTGAGGAAATATTTTAATGGTGTTTTTTTTTCAAAATATGCTATTGTCATATAATAAAAATGAACCAACACAGGTTTATGATGTTATAAAATTGGATTATCACATTTTGATACAGTGTTATGATAAAAAGTATCAAAATTTGTTAATGTAACTGAAGCATTTCCCTTTAGATGTATAGGAATAATCGTACCAAATGTGTACATTGTTAGATTAATTGTTATGAGATCTCATGTATTTTATAATTCATGGAAGTTAAGTTTTACTCTTCCTGTAATCATTGTTATTAGTGTTAGAATAATAAATATATGTATTCTCTCCCCTTTTTTAAAAATATCGTTATTTACTTGATTAGAGAATTCAATTTTTTTGCTATTCCAAACTAAGTTGCATGATCTGTTAATTGGTTAACATGTTCTGCAATAAAATACGTTACATGAAAACCATTCCATCATTTAAAAAGATGCTAAAAGTAGATGTTCTTAAAATAAGTAGGTAACTCCCTTCTTTTTAAGTATAAATTAAATATCAATTTTTTTGAAAGTGAAACCACTGTATATATTTGAAAATAATTGTTTTGTCCATTTGTTTATGCATTAAAATTATTCTTTTTTTATTTTATACTAAAAAAATGATTCACTATTTTTTTGCTAAAATTAGTAATTGTTGTGAATGAAAAAATTACTTAGGCAGTTATATTATTAAAGCTCATGCGATTTTTAAGATTTATACTGTTGTTGTATTTTACCAAAAAAAAAAAAGTCTGAAAATCGTTCTGATCAAATAATTATTCTACAAGATTGAGAAAAAGCTATTTTAAATTTTTAAATAATTTTGAAATCGAGCTTCACATCTTTATCATGTTTACATTTGTTATGCCTTAATCCTGTTATAAAAATTAATAGTTATTGCAGAGTTTAAAATTGATTGTTATGAAATATTGTATTATGAAGTTAATTAATTATATAAAATATTTACGTTTTAATTCCGTTGCAAGAATAACATTTCTGATTTAAATGAAATGTAAACTTTTTGTATTTGCATTTATTAATACTAGTGCTGGCAAACTAGTATAAAGGAAATGTTTTTGAATAAACTGCAAGGCAACTGATTTCTTTTAAAGCTGCTGCATCAATAATAATAATGTGTGGTTTATTCTTAACTTCATTTAGCTATTTTGAAAATGAGTACCTCTTTTTGTGTTACTGAATAAGTGTTTATATAAAACTGTTTGGCTCTGGTAAAATTTGTAAAAGTTTTTTATTTTACCTGTAATTCAATTTTTAATAAATATTTTATGAAACTGATGACCATTTGGGTATTATCTTTTCCAAAACTAGATAGAAAAGAATTTTTTTATGGATTTAAGAAAATGTTTGAGTTTCAATTTTTGGCTGGATCTATTTTAATTTTGATGAAGTTTGTTTTTAAAAAATTCAATCAGAAGTTTGTATTTTGTAATTCGAACTATATTACATTAATTATACTATACAAAAACTAAAGTTTAACAGTGTTCCAACTAAAAAAACATGTACAATATACAATTATGACTGTGAATGGTATGTATAGACATATTTTTCTAAAAAAGCAGATTTCAATGTTTTCATAATCGAATTTTTACATTCTCGAGATGGATGATTTTTCTTTATGTAATAATTCTAAAATATTCCTAACATCTTAAGTACTTTTTGGATTAATTTTTTTCATTTTATTATTCAATTAAATATACTTATTCTTCTATCTTATGTTTATGTTTGGCCCAATTCATTACTTTATGAAGTTCAGCTTTTTTTATTCCAAGTTTGTGTATAAAATTTGGATGTTCTTTCAATAAAATAATAAAATCTGTTAGAGGCACCTTTAATTTACCATAACTGAGTCAACAGATACTTGATAATTAGAAAATGTGATATCTTCTGGTTGTCAAGAAGACTCAGAGTGCTTAAATAGAAGAAGCTGCATAAGTTTGACTTATATCCTATTCATGGAAATGGGTTATGTTTCTGTAGGATTTAAAAACATGAAAGAAATATATCAATTTGGTATAAAGACTGTATATCAAATTTCACGTGCCTATTTCAGAGGGGGTTTCGAGTTACCTGTATCGCAGGCATTTTCCAAAAATGTGTTTTTTGAACTCTGGGAGATTTAAAACGTGGAATCTCGTCAAAATCGATTTTTTGAGGATTCCAATACTTTTTCTAGACTTCTTATACGAGAGAATAAAAAAAGGGCATGAAGCAAAATGTTTCATATTAAAAAGGTATTAAGATTATTTTTATTAAAATTTTACTGCTAAACTTAAGAATATAAATGATTAAACTGAAATAAAGGTTATATTTCTAATTTAGGATGTCACTAATGAAATTCACCATTTTGTGGTGTGTTTAAATTTTTAGACTTATGCTGTATATAACTAAAGGTTTTTAATGTTCAAACTATTAAAAGTGTGTGCAGAATTCAGTGTTTTGAGTTTTATTTTTAAAAATTGGATCATTTATGAACTTTTCGTCCTGATGTTTTTTTCAAGTCTGCTGATGCGTTAAATAGGCTCTTAAATACTTGAAAACGGCAGTTCAAGAATATCCATACAGATGTAATGTAACTATTAAAACTAATCATATGTATGAGTAAGGGTGAAAGAAGTTGGCCGTGAAATTTCATTTCGAAATGGCGCCAATTGACGCGTTTGTATATCATTAATCAGGAAATAAGGAACTTTTTTTTGCTTCTTTAATTATTTTATCCTATAGATATTTTCTTTTTTTATAGGCGTTGAAATTCTTAATCATGGAATCAAATTATTCTAGTCTAGGGCGATCAAATTTATTCAAATCATCAATGTGAAATTTACTGCTACCAGTCGAATATCCTCCCTCGAAGTAAAGGCGAGTGGAGTGCTATCTGGATACAGTTGAGTAATGCCAAGTCCATATTGGTAGCTTTCATTCGTCGTTCAAAATGGAAGGCTTGAATAGCTTATTTTCCAAGCTCGTGATTACAGTTTAATTGAGTTAATATTACAGGTTCTTATTTCGCTATAATAATTCTATTATATTGAACAGAAGAAAAAAATTGAATAGATTGAAAATTGCCATTTTTAGTCAAAGTTATTAGAGAATAAAAAATTAGGTACGTAGAAATCAGTTGCACTGTGAGGACACTCCACTTCCACCTAATGTTAAGTATTCGAATAAACATAAAATTTAGAGTTTTTTTAGAGATAGAAAATGTTTGCCCATGTTTGATATTTTATGAAGAATTTATGGCGTCGTATATTATATAAAAGATCCGAAATTTTAATTATTAAAAAAATTAAGCCCCCCCCCCTTTTTTTTAACAAGAAATGAAGAGATGATCACCTCTTAATCCTTTAGTCTTTAGCGTAATCATATATATATTTAAAAAAAAAAAAAAGAGTTAAGCCAGCGGGAATGGCTCCATCAAAACTTTCTCGCATATTCACTAATAAAGGTGCTATCCCTGATAACGTCTTACATGGCATTGCCTGACAATAGTTGCGAAATATTTACCTTTGACACGAATTTGTCAATTTTACTGAAAATGTCGTGTGATCCTTGGCGATTTTTTTGGCAATTAATTCCTGGTATGTGGTTAAAAGTATCCAAAAATCGAATTGGGTTTTTAGACCCGTTTTTTCCCAACCGATTGAAACAAACATTTGACACAAAACTACACTTGTAGTTATAAAATTCTATCCTGGATTTGATATGTTTAAGTCATTTCGATTTTTGAGCTATCGCGTCCACATGTTTCTGAAAGTAAGACCGACAGACGGCCAACCTCTTGTTGAATTTAGCACAAAATATGATAGGTGATGTAGATGTTAAATCAGTTTACCGAATTTTATCCATCTCTATCAAATTCGTTTTGTATTATTGTGCAGACTTATATTCGAACAATCGGACAGACAATCTTCTGCCGAATGGATTTTGCACAAAACTTGACAGAAATCTGCAATTTTGGTCTTAAGACTGTATACCAAATTTCATCCCACTAGGTTTTTGAGTTGTCTTTGTCACAGGCAGATATCTTCCAAAAATGTGTTGGTGGAACTCAGGGAGATCTGAAACGTGGAGATGCATGAAAACCTTAATTTGAAATTATTCAAGACTACAATATTTTTTCTATACTTCGTTTACGAGAAAGTACAAAGAGGATGTTGAAAAAACTTTTAACAGCTAAAAGTAATTTTACTTGTTATTATAAAGTATCCATACATTTTAATAAAAAATATTTATCTCTTCTTTTAACTGCAATGGAAAAAACAAAATATCTTGAGAAATTTTTCAAAATTACTTTGTAATTTTGATGGGATTTTTTTTTTTTTTTTTTTTTTTCCCCTGAAGGAAGAGACATAGTATTAACTATACTATGCCAAATGAGTGGTAAAATAATATGAATTTAAAAGAATAAAATTTTTAAAAAATGTATAAAAGTACATTAAAATATTAACAAGTTTTAAATGCGATAATAAAACTTGATGGATTTTAAAAATGCCAAAAAATGAATGCAAAGCGTTTAGAAAGTAAAGATAATGCAATGATAGTTGATATTAATATGAAAAAAGTTCCTGAAGTCGGGTACTGAAATTATGCATTCTATTAACACATGTCGGACAAACATTTGACGGTTTGCGAGCACAAAGGCGGCTGTTCTCCTAACACCAAGTGAATAGGAATGAATCTAATATACCCAATGCATAAACGAGTTTAAACTTTTTATTTTTCTGTTCGCTAATGGAGGTCAAGACTACACCAAAATATAACAGTTTCAAGTTCGTTGTCAGTCTCAAGGTCCCATCGGCCATTTGAAATAAAAAAGAAAGCTTTTTATTTTGTTTCTTTACATCGCTCATAGTGGCAATTTTGTAACCTTTTCTGATCATCCATTACTTAAAATTCCAACATGAGATAGTATTTAAAAGATTAAAATAGTGAAGAAACTAGAAATCTCTTTCTCTCTCTCTGTATATATATATATGCCATCAAAAACATAACTTGTAAAAAAAAAACCAAGTCTCGCATCTCAGTTCTTCTATCGTAAAAAGTTGTGAGATCCATGTAAAACCAAGTCGGTCAATTTATTCAGTCCCTACTTAAGGGTCCTTCTGTCTTAAGTTATGACGTAATTAGCTAACCTAACAACATCTTATAGTGACTATATCAATATTAAAAATCTTTTATGGTTTAAATAAATAGATTGACTTGGCCATCGCATGAAAACAGAATGTATCTTTACATTAAATTAGACATATTATTTACGTTATTACATTACATTATTACAGCAATTTACATTAACATATTATATTAAATTAGATTGTTTAGTGCGATTGCCAAGTCAATCTATTTATTTAAACCATAAAAGATTTTTAATATTGATATGGTCACTATACGATGTTGTTAGGTTAGATAATTACGTATTAACTTAAGACAGAAGGAAGACAGAAGGAAGACGGAAGGATCCTTAAGTAGGGACTGAATAAATGGACCGACTTGGTATTACATGGATCTAACAAATTTTTACGATAGAAGAACTGAGATGCGAGACTTGGTTTTTTTTACAAGTTATGTTTTTAATGGCATCTCATTTCTTTTTGTAGATAGTCCTTTTCTTATTTTTGTATGTAGTCTTCCTCTTTTTCTTTTCCTGTACTACTTGAGCTTCAGCTACAGTTTTTCTCAAAGCCCACTCCCTGTCTCTATGGGTTTTTCTCGTAAGTTTTGATGTTACAATTTTTGACAAGTCTGGACGGTAAATGCTTCTTAGTCTGTTGTATTCACAAATTGAGGATTGTTGCGCTTTAATACTTCCAAAGTCGACATTTATTCGATGTAAGCCGTCCAAACTTGTAACTCTCGAAAGTGAAACATAAGCTTGACCGGATGTGAATACTGCAGAACCTATATCCATCAGTGCATTATTCAGACTTAGGACCTGACTTTTGTGTATAGTTATAGCATAGGCTATGCATATGGGAAACTGTTCGCGATGAACATAAGCTCTATTAATAATTTCAAATTTAGTTTTGACCGGACTAGGCTCGTAAACATGTTCTTTTTAAATGTAATGTATATTTTCTTAATTATTTTTGTATTTTCCGGATCAACCTTTACTCTTTGCACTATACCGATAGAACCATTAATTAAACCAAGACTCTCGTCAATATTTCGCCTTAACATGACTTTTGCTCCTATTTTTATAATTATGTCCTCTTCCAGGCCTGCAGTCATAGAAGCATCGTCTTCATATTTTTTTATGCATTCACGAGCTCTTTTTGTTAGGTATCTGAGGCAATCTATGCTATCTACAGCTGTAAGTTTTATTTCGGGATGTGGAAGAGATTTCAGCATTGCAGTATTTAATTGTTGACACATGGTTTTTGTAGGTAATAAGCAAACGGTATCATCAGGAAGTTACGACAGGTGTTCAATTATTTCAATTAATCTGTTTTCATTTGAATTGGATTTGAGAGTTGTTAATGTAGTCGAGAGTAAGTCGCGGTCTTTTTGTGTAGTCACACCTAATCTTATTCTATTTAGTATTTCAACAAAGTCAGAATCATTGAGCTGTCGCATGTTAATTGTAAGTTCATCGTATATGAACAGTTCAATCCGCAGATTCGGTATACTGAGGGAACCTAACAACTTGTTAGTTTCAGCATTTGCTAGTTTTTTCAAAAGGACTTTTCTCTTACCGGTGGAATCTGTAAGAGATCTCCGAAAACTACAAGATGTTTTTTTCCAAACCACCCATTCTGATCGTCGCTTGTGTCGAATATTTCAGATAAGCGTAAATGAATATATGTTAAAGTAACGTTGGATATCATCGACACTAAGTCTATGATAAACAACACTACTTCTTTCAAATCTGAACTCAGAACTTGGAGCACTTCATCAGAAAGTGGCTTGTACTTAGTGTGTTTGCTTGTGTTCTACAGGCAGCTTCAATAGTCTATGTATAGTCAATCCATTCACTTGAATGCAGCTATTCTTGTTGAGCACTAACTGCCTTTTTTTTTTTTTTTTTAAATACGTCTTAACCCAAACTTTCAAAGTTTTTATTAAAAAGCTCTTTCCAGTTCCACCCACAAAACAGTGTAAAACGTCAGCGTTATTATCAGTTCTATCCATTTTATTTCTGATCATATCGAAGACTCTTTTTTGATCGGCATTAAGTTTTGCGATCATACTTTGAAGATCAGTTTGCTCTTCTTCTACCAGATTGATTCTCTGAAAGTCACCCATTGCGTTTGCAGCTTCCACAGCTTCAAATTGAATTACTTCAAATTAGATATTGTTACAAACCTGTAATTTTGTTTCCCAGTGCGAATAGTGTCATCATAAGAAAGACCGTTTTACAGTAATCTGTATTGGATGCTGTCGGATGCCGAGCCAGTGATCCCAGAGCTTGGTGACAAACTTGGCGACCATTTGGCGACTTGGCGAAGAATTTGCCGACAAAATGGATAATTCTCGAAACTTCGAGAAATTTAATGATCTGTCCATTATTACACGCATATTTTAGTTTTTCCTTGAT
Organism: Argiope bruennichi; assembly: GCF_947563725.1. Lineage (NCBI taxonomy): Eukaryota > Metazoa > Arthropoda > Arachnida > Araneae > Araneidae > Argiope > Argiope bruennichi. The sequence goes on along the minus strand of NC_079159.1, from coordinate 7,644,149 downwards.
TTATACACTAAACACTAATTGTATTCTAAATTTGAAGCTTCTATGTCTGCTAGAAGTGCCTTAGAGTTTTGATGATCGGTCAGTCAGTCACTGACAAAATTCACAAACTTTGACTAGTTATAATTCTTAAACTAATGGTTCAAATTTAATGGAATTTAAAATATACCGTGTTTATATAATGCCTGCTTGGTTACTGAAAATTCAGGCTTCTAGTTTTTATCCACAACGACGTTATAGGGGGTCGAAAATGGCCTGAACTGCTTCGAGAAAAGGATGGTACGGCCTTGCCGCTTGTTTTTGCTCGACTTGGCGGTTGCACTGCCGTGCCCCCAGATAAAGTTGGCGTAGCATAATAATAGCTTTTACATTTATTGTTGAATGATACAGTGAAATGTAAGCAAATCACTATGCTAACATTTCACACAGTTTTATTGATTATTGAAAAGCCAATAAAAACACTCTTTAACTTCAAAATTGAATGCTTTTATAGCAGCATTCTATTCAATGTTTCGCTTAGCTAATTAATGGAGGGACGTTAATGAAAGGGCTTTCTTTTACATTTTTTTTACTTCATTAAGTAGAGGAAATGTAAAAGAAATAGGCGTTAAAAAAATTAAGAGAAAAATTGACAAGCGTTGAAATAGGCTTATTGTCGTAGATATTAATTGTTTAGAAAGTCAATAATCTGCACGAATAAGTTGGTTTCCAAAGACGGCTAAAGGCGGATCTATTGTTAAAAAGATCTAAAAGCCTTTAGACCAAAGGATGTTTATGAGGATGAGCATAAAATGATTCTAACAATTATAAAGTCCCCATACAATGAACTGTTTTTCCAGGCTATTAGAAATTTCAAAACAAATTAAGAAATTACAAAACAAATAAATGGATTTGTTTCTGTAATGAAAACGGATCCATACCTGGGAAGACAGCAGTAAAAGAGACATGTCTAACTGATTTTGATATGTCTGTATAGATTGGAATAAAATTTTGATAATATTGTCTGTATTCAAAGAAAATTTATCGATAGACAATATCAACTACATCAGATATGATAAAAATTTCAAAGGAATTTAAATATAATGTACTTCGGGAATTTTCAAAAGCGGAAATTCATTTTTGGCTGTGGAATTCCATGGAGATACAGAAAATTTAAATCTTAAAATGTTATGAACTGTTGTAAAAACACAGGTATGAATGATTTCCTGACATCTTGCAAGCGAACTAGAAGGGTTTGAAATTATAGATGATTCAGAAATTCGAATCGTCTTCATTAATCTGTCATATACTGATGCCACGATTTTCTTCCCTTGTTCAAACTAAAGAAGAAATATTCTGTTCAATATCTGAGTACTTTTCATCTTTAATGAAAATAAAGGAAAATGTATATTTTCACTCTGTAAGACAGACCATTAGACATAGAACTACCAAAATTGTCTTTGGAGCTTTGGAATATTCATTACGGAGTAATTTTTTGAAATTTTAATTAGAATATAAATCAAATTAAAATCAAGCAATATTTTGGTATTCCCCCCCCCCAAACTTCCCAAAATATAATAGCCCAAAAATAAGTTTTTGATCATTTCAGATTTCAGAAAGTTATCTGTTTATTATACCAATTGAACTATTAATCTTTTTTTATATTTACCGTTAATTAATTTTTAATTTCACGGGTCCAGTTAATGAATTTTAATTAATATTTTAAAATATCTTTAGAACTACCCTAATTTTCATATATTTCACGGTTGTAGAGGAATTGAAATTGTTTTCAGTGTTCTACAGTATTTCCTTCTGGATTTTTCTTCCATTGTTTAAAATGAAAATACACAAACAAACGCTCGCGCACTGAAGCAAGAGACCATATTATTTATTTTCTATCATCAAAAATGCTTGTTTATCAGAAAGAATGCAATGGATGACTTGGAATTACTGTGAAGTAAATTGTTTCATAAAAAAACAGAAATAATTTTTATTAAAAGTAAAAGCATTAAATGTTCATTAAAAGTCTAGCATGGAAATGACACACAGTAAGAAGCTGTGTCATAATGTTGGCATGATTGCAGTAACTAAACATTAAAAGATTACTTTTACCCATTTTTTTGGGTAGAATGAACTCGTTACTTTAAATTAAATCATTGTAAACAGTGAAGAGTGAAGGATTAAATCCGAAAAGGGAAATTTTGTGCAAAGGAACTTACAGGTACCATATTCATGGGTTCCCCTGTTTCCACACCCAGTTTGCCACTTTCTGTTATTTTAATTTGAAATTCTGATGTTTCATATTTAAAACTTCGAATGACTTTTCAACTTTTTGACTAAATCAAAGTCCTATAAAGATTAAAAAAAATATTATCTGGTGAAATTTATTTTTATATCATCTTAAAGTATTTATTCTCTAATGACATTGTTATTTTTTGTTATTTTTCAAAATTTCTCTTAAACCTTTGGATCCGGCTTTTACAGGATTAAAATTTTAAATCCTTTGTAAAAATGGTTCTTTCTACGATAGCTCATGTAAAAGTAGGATTTATTTCCTCAATCGGGAATGAAATCTGATTTCTGGGATGTGTATGATCATTAAGACCGACAGGTTAAGTACAAGGAAGAGTCAGAAAATAAAGTGTCATTTGAGAAAAAGTACATTTATTTTAATGATAGAAAACAGAAACATACATTATTTTTCCACATAATCACCTTGAATTTCAGCGCACTTTTCCTAACATTTCGCAAATTCTTTTATTCTGCCGGAAAAAAGTCTTTTGGTTGCATCTGTAAACAATTTTGTACCGCACCAATGAGTTCTTCATAGGGTACAAATCTTCTTCCACTTAGCGCTTTCTTCAATGGTCCAAACATATGAAAATCGCTCGGAGCCAGATCCGTACTGTATGGAGGGTGTTCCAGCATTTCAAATCCCAACCCTTTTATTGTGACGGACGTCCGTTGAGCAGAATGTGCCGAGTGTTATCTTGCTGCAGGATGACACCTTTTCACAATTTTCCACGACGTATGGATCTGATTTCAGATCCAATCACAAAATCAAAACATCGTAATAGTTCTCACTGTTCACAGTTTCGTCACTTGGAGTGAAATAAACAGCTACTATACCTTCTGCCTGCCCGATAGTTCGTCGTGATATTAAGAAGTTCTTCCTCCTCATTTGAAGCGTTCTATCCATTCATAGATCTTGCTTCGCGATAAACAGCGGTCACTATACTGCATTCGACGAATAATGTTCGCAGGTTTAACACCTTCCTCAAACAAAAAGTGAACCACTGCTTTATTATTTCCTTTGTTCAGATAAACAAAGGACCAGCCATATTTAGCAGTTTGCTACAATGACAAACGCGGGAAAAAGAGTGACACCACCTTGCATAGAAGGGTTGTCGACTACACGAATTCAGTGGTGGGTAATAGCAGTGTCTGGAAAGAGAAATTGCAAAAGTCTCTTTACTTTTTGATTTTTCTTCATAAACATGCGTAATAATTTATGAACACATAAATAAATTTAATATTTCAATTAAAAGACGTAATAACCAGCATCATTTAATAGTGTATATTTTTAATGTGAGAGGCAATGTACAAATAAATAATTGCAATAACTAAACTAGTGGATGGAGTCTTCACGAAACTTTTCGTCTGTTCCTTATTAAAAGCTTTGTCGCTCCTCCCGCCCGTATAAAAATTCTGAACCTCAGACAAGGCCGGATTGACACTAGTGTTCAGATTTCTATTTTCAGAGTACAATGCAGGAGTTTTTGTGTTTCTCATTGAAGTATGGGGGAAAAGAGAGAAAGAGCATGCGTTTTAACGCCTTTACTTCGACCGATTGAATCCAAACAATAGTTTGATACAAAACTATAATCTTAGTACCAAGCAAACATCACATGACAAATTTCATTTATCTAAATCAAATATCATTCCATTCATCTATGTTCTTGAATTATTGCATTAATATGCATAAGAATGCGTAGACAGTCAACCCCTTGTCGGATTTGGCTCAAAATTAAAGGTCCATACTTTAAATCTTAGATCCGTGTACCAAATTTCTTTTATATATATCTTTTTACATTTTGTATTATCGTATTTGTATTTTGTATTATCGTATTACGTTCTCCACCAAACAGATAAGCAGACATATGAATGGACTTTGTTCAAAATGTGATTAGAAATTCGTGTAAAGATGATAGACCAAATATCATCTGTCTAGCTTCAAAGGAGTTTTGAGTCATCACGTTTACAGACAGACGAATAGAGCGAGACAAAATTCCAAAAATATAAATTGAGTTCGAATTTTTGATTATTACAATACCTTCTTTTGGTATACTTCCTAGATGAGAGAGTAAAATGATATCATATTTTTATTCAGATATAACAGCGAAACTGCATCTGCATTTTTGGACTCGAGAAGATATGAAACTCGAAGCTTCATCCAACTCTAGAGTTAGAATTTTTTTTTTTTCACGGTTACAGTTTATTTATTTTTTCAAATTTTGAAGAAAGCAAAATGACACAATGTTATTATTCAAATTGAATGACGATACACAAGATAAAATCTTTGTAAATATTATCCTTTTTATCTTAGTTTTAGAGCTCAATGAAGAGAATTTTGTATTTTTCTTCAAGGGAAACCAGAAAAGTCTCAAGTAATCAGCCCGACCTCTGTGATTCAGCTATTCGTTTTTAAACCGCATATATCAGTAATGCCGGCGACCGAGCACAGTCAAATGACAAATTTCCATAACTTCTTACTCCTATTCGTATTCTTCCTATTAATCTACTAGATCATTGAGCGATTAATAATTTGACACCAAATCGATAACCGAGATGTTAGTAGGGATTGCAATACCGCTATACCGAATACCTTTATTTTGAGTCATTTGTACAATTTTGTAATACCGGTATTCACAAGTTTAAATACCGTTTTTTCGGTATTTACTAGAAATTTTTAAAATTGTCTCCACTATATGTTCAGGGATTGCGAACATAGCAAAATAATATGCGTTTTTGTTTTTATGTCTTATGTCTTTGTTTTTATGTTTGTTTTAGGTCTTACGGTATTTACATAATTATAATGATTTTAAAAATGAAAATGAAAAAGAAGAAAAGAAAAGAACCAATTCAAATCTGATTAAGTTTAGAGTAAATTTTTTTAAAATGTTTTACCCACAAATCTATCCACATTCAGAAGAATTCGGTTCAATGATCGAAGATTATGATGACACTAATGTCGGTAGTGAAAAGGAATTGTCTCTTAAACAAAGATTAGAGTTAGCGGTAAATAAAAAAGAAATTTCAACGAGACAAAATACAGTACAGAAATCCGCTATATCCAAAACCATCCGACAAGAAATCGATTTATTTGAAGATGAGGAATTTAGAGGTAAATACTCGGAAAAAGTATATCGCGCATTGCTAACAGTACCACCACTAGCGTAGATGCCGAAAGAGCGTTTTCGACAGCTGGTCATTTTTGCACAAAATTACGTTCCAGGCTTAACGACAGTACAATTAACGCATTTTGTTCTTTAAGATCACATTTCAAAAATTTGTAATAGTACCACAGACTGAATAGTGATATTTACACTTATTTTGTGATTTAAATAAATAAGATGTTCCTTTACTTTTTTTGTGATTCTTTATATACTGTTATAATTTATAAGTTGCAAATTATTTTTTTGTGATATTTACCCTTTCTAATCAAACTGTTAAATAAAACACAGAAGCACCTGTGTTTTCTTTCTTTTTCTAAAATTTCTAATACCGGTATTAAAACCGGTATCCCGGTATTAAAATCTAAAAAATACCGAATACCGGTATTGAAATGTTGGTCTGATATTGCAATCCCTAGATGTTAGTTATTGCATCTCGATAAAGGGAGAGTGGAGGAAAGCAGTTTGAGAATCTCAACAGAAAATATTGCTACGGATTCATTCTATGGGTCCAACAAGCTTGATAACGCGTAACGATATTTTATTCCACAAGAAAACAGAAAGAAAAACTCAGCCAAAGCGTTCACAAAGACAATAATCGTAGAAATCAACAAAATACTATCTGACCGCAAATCACTAATTAAATAACAGCGTAATATCATAAAAAGACGAAAGCTTTATCTGTGATCAACAATTAATAGAGAGAATTACTGCTCGTGTGTGCGCCTCCACTTAAACAGCCTCCATGGCAGGATATAGAATTTATCAGAAGGATCCCAGATTTCGGCTTGTAATAGAAATATATCCAATATTCTTGTATTTTCTATAACCTCAATTTTTGTCTTCAAAGTCACCATTGCCGAAAAGTTTGCAACCAAGGCCAAAGGTTATTGACTGCATCCTTTCAGCATTCATTAAAATATATATCGATAAATATTTTTTTCTTACTACGAGACTAACTATTAAAGAGGAAAGTATTACAGATTTGCAACAATATTTTCTGTCATAATAAGACTGCAATATTCTTTTATGACCGAGATAATTATTTTTCAAACTTTAATTTCGCTATCTGAATGAAAAAATAAATTTAAAAAAAAATCCCGAATACATCAACAAATATTCTCTTTGCACGATTTCATATAACAGTTGAAAATATAAGCTAAAGACTGGATAATAATAAATCCAAATGGATTTTTAATTGATTACGATTTTGTATCCCTCATAGATTCGTCTGGCAAATAATGGGTAATATAAATCTTTCACAAGCAGTTCCTTCAAAAGTAGGGACAAAGGATTATTTTCCCAAATTTAATCACTTGAAAATATTTTCTTTGTAGATGCGAGTCCAAGACAAATCCTTCGAGTGCCTGAGATGCCATCCACTCGAGAGGAGTTACCACTCCCCCCTGCCGAGTATGCGGGTCCTGGATCGCCAATTTTCCACCGTTCTCCTCAGAATTCACCACCCTATTGGCTACCTCCACCGCCTGATTTCGACACTTTGCTGGATTATGCGACAGTGAGCAAAGACAAACGTAAGATGATTCTTTGTAATTTAGGAATTGAGTAATATGCAACAAGTTGTTCTCTAAAATGAACCAATGGTCTCCCCAAAACTTTCTCTCATACTTTCCAATAAAGGTGTTATTCCCCAAACTCCACAAAAATTATCTTGCATGGGATTGGCATACAATCGTACATAATATTAACCTTTGACGAGAATTTGGAATGCATCATGTGATATTTGGCGATTGATGCCAAATATTGATTGATATTTGGCGAGTATGCAGTTAATAGTATCCAAAAATCGAATATGTGTTTTAAACGTGTTTTTCCCAAATGATTGAAAACCAGATTTGATATAGAATTGTAATTGTAGTCTCAAAATCACATATCAAATTTGATATGTTTAAGTCAATGCGTTTTCAAATTATCGCATTTATATGCTAGAAGTACAGACCAACAAACATTCACCCCTTTGTTGGATTTAGCTCAAAATTTTATAGATGTTCATAATATAGATGTTAAATCTGTGAACCGAATTTTGTCTATCTAGTTCTCTTCATTTTTTAAAAAATGTGTATAATATAACTGTTACTGTATGTTTTTGTATTAAATGAAGTTTAATCATTGACACTGTAATTAAAATTCAAATTGTACGATAGTTGAAAAAAATTAGAGAGTTCGTAGTATAATAACAGAATGATTTTAGACTTCTGTAATAGTACGCGATGCATGACTATCAGAACTTGTAGCTTAAATTTATTTTTCTGAAGAAGCTATTCGATTCCACCGAAGAACCGTTGTGTAAGCATGACATGTAACGTTAAATCTGTCAGAGCCAAATGTTTTCCCGATGGTGTGGTGTAGAAGTTTGGAAAGGGCAGTACCAGCTTTTCCCTTGTCATCTGACCTCAATTCAAAATTACGAGATCCGTCCCAATACAGCTCCAGAGTTGCTTTACAAAAACGGGACGTTAATATTACACGTCCGCAAACTAAAAAAACTATTAAAAGACCCAGTTACATAAAATATTTAAGTAAAAATTTTAGCTTGCATTAATCCCAACGAATCAGCTGGTCGGCAAAGGCAGCTACTTAGTAATAAATATTTTATATATGTTCCTCCTTTTTGGATAATCCTATATAGGCTGTCCATCTAATTCACCTACCTACACAGCAAATTTATTGGAGAAATCATTTTCTAAGTATTGTTCTTTATGAAACACAATACTTTTTTTACATTGTGTATAATCTTTATATAAAACTATTAAAGAAATATTGAATTTAATTCTGTATCCTGCAGATTTGCGAGCTTATTATTGGATTATTGATAAATAATGACAGTAAATGTAAGATATTTTCATGAATTTGCAATGATGCTTCCCAGAGCAGTTAATTCCATCGTAAAGACGACAGTTTTATATATAGCTCTGATGGATGTTGAATGGATGCCGGATCAATAACTCCCGACTTTGGCGACAGAATTGACCAAATTTGGCATCAAAGTAGGTGATTCCAGAATCTTCATTAAATTTGGTGACTGGTCCATTAGGAAAAGAGTTAGGATGATCTTTCTAGAATTTTCTTTGCCCTGTCATGAAAATTATAAAAAGCAAGGAGCAAGAACTGAATTCAGTTGATTATTGAGTTTTTTATGCTGAGTTGGGAATTGCGTTGAGCTCAAGCGATTATTTGACTCGAGTATTAAGGCAGCCCTGAGCCGTGTGCGGAATAACCAGCAAGTTTTATATCGAGCATTGCATTGGTAGTAAGTTTGCAGCTGAGTTTAACTCAAGCGAATAGACTGTGGGGAAAGCAGATGTTTGAGGGACGTGAATAGTTGGGGAAAATCTCTCTTCCTGTCGAGTTCTCTCTGAGTGCTTTGTGATGTTGCGACTGTTTATTACAATTTTGCTGTTTTTGTGCTGCTATTGACTTAAGTGTTGTTCTTATGTACGTTTCAACTATGTTTTGTTGACTGTGTGCTCGTGTCTTTGTGTAAAATAAACGCTATTATTTGTTAATGAACCAGTAAGATTGTTTTAGCACACATTTCAGCACATTGCCCGCTTTTTTTAAGAAATTTTCCGTAACAATATATATTTTTTATTTCAGTTATATTATTTAATAAGCCAAGCTAATTTTCTTAAAATATTTTTATGCTATTCAGATTCTCACACGAATCCATCTAAAACAATAGAACCTGATCAAAGAGCTGACGTGAATGGTCCGATCACGTTACCCAAACCACATCTTATTATCCGAAAAAGCAATGAAATACCCAGAAGTACTACTCCGTTATCAACATTCAGCGGAGTGAAGTCTTATGAAGAAAGTCTGGAGGGACATTCAGAGAGATCTTCCACTTTACCTAAATCTCAGACTGTATCGCCATCTGTCGAAAGAAAGCAACACGAAACTACAAATAATAATTACGTAAAGGAGAAACCGAAAAGACATTCCGATGCCCAGATCAATGAGGCTGCTTACGAACTTTTGCAAGAAGAGCTCAAAAATTCCATCGCTCAAAAAAGGGGGCTGAAAGTTTGGAAGAAGGTCACATGCCCTGAACACGATAAGACGGATTGTTATTATATTACTGCCAAGTCACCGCAAGCAGAGGTTTCTCATTGGTTGAAGTTGAAAGGATTCTCTGAAGAGTAAGTTTAAGATTTTTTTTCCAATTATTTCTTCTCTTATCTTTTCTCAAAAGATACTGTATATATATCTGTTGAAATGCTTTCTGGTAACTTGTGCTTCCTTTTAAGAGACCCTTTTATTCCTGTCAAAGCTTTCTTTGATATCAGCGATTACCTTGTGAGCAAATACAGCAATAGATGAATGGTGTTCACTTGACATTGTAGTCATGTCAGAAACATGATGACATCTGCGCTTTGCTTGAAATCTAACTACCCATTATTATCCGAAAAAGCAAAGAATGCATTGTGTCTTGCGTCTTGCGTCGTTATTTTATTATTATATCCTTATCTGCCTGTACACACTGTATTGCGTCTTGAGTCTTACATCGTTATCACCTTGTAACATCTTTAACTCTCGCGTAAAATGTACAATGGATTCTATGAAAATCAGTATAAATCAGTAGTTGAAATGCGTCATGTCAGACACACTTCAAATATTGATTAATACTTCTGATTCAAATACTGATTAATACCTCTAATTGAAATATTGACTTTATACCACTGAGCGAATTCATGTTTATATGACATGTGCCATATATGCTGTTCTAATTATTGTCAGAACAGGAAGGACGCCGCATCAAAGTGCACCTTACCGACGTTACTACTCTCAGACATATAGTAAGGCGAAGCTACACGATTCTATGAACACTTTCTCCAACATTGGATAGTAATGAGTAATAAATTAGTAATAGAAATAGGTCATTTGAGAATGACTTAATACCACTGGACAAATTCATGTGTCATACGCCATATATATGGCTTTAAAGGTAAGGCGTGGCATCAAAGTATAGTTTACCAACCTAGCAATTCGCAGACATATGATAAGACGAAGCTACACGATTTTACGAACACCTTCCAACTATGTACACTACTTAGTTTGTAGTACCAGATGGTGCAGAGTTTTCCATCTACTAGCTACCAACGTCAAGCTCTAAATATTCGTTTTGGAAGATTTTACGATATTTGTTCTTTTATACCGGAATCAGAGAAGAAGTCTCAAACATCCATAATAAGCCTTTTTAGGTGTACGGTTACATTGAGGGAACCATGCCATTTATCAGAAAAATAATCATTTTTTATGCATCAGTTTTTGAACTAACAAACTGAAAGAAGACAATACTTACAATGCGGTAATAACAATGGCAAATGTTTCCGCCATCAACTGGCCTCTCAAACCATTAAACGTTGATTCAAGTTTAATTGGATCAGACATTTACATTAACCGTGTAGCAGAAACATTATTGCAACTTTTGAATCATCTGACTCAAACGTTGAATCAAATGTTTGAGTCAAAGTTGTAGGCACCGTGTAGTGCCAGTTTTAGATGACTTGTTCCATTATATTTATCGTGTCTCTGTTAGGATATTGAAAAATTTCGAGCGTTTAGTAGGATTTGAGAGATTTTAATTTTGTTGCCTCAAGCTGGAGCTTTTGACAGTAATTTTTATGTTGATTTCAGGACCAATAGAATTAATCGTTTTAGAAAGCACAAAATGACCTTTGGTGCTTAGAAAGTTGATTATTAACCCTTTATAATTCGGAAAAGTAATTCGATGCATAATTATTCACCTAATACAAAAACTTTTTTATCACTCGGAGAAATAAATATATATAATTGTTTTAAGTTGAATTCTCCCGATTAATTAACTTGAATCTTCTTATTACTCTGCAAGCATTTTTAACAATCAAAATTAAATATATAAAACGTCAAAATGATGCACCGTCTTGAATGGAGTGCAAAGGGGTAATTATTACATGCTTTTTTCCTTACTAGATTTATTTTCGCAGTTGAAGGCATCAATATTTCCGTGTAATATCTAAAGATTTTTACATACAATTCTGTACAAATATTTATCTGTGATACGAAAATAACATTGATTTTTTTTCCAAAAAGTACATAAACATTATTGGTTGATTCCATTTGACAGTTTTTTCTTCCAAAATAAGTAATCAACCACTCCCCTATAGAAAGACTTTGCCAACTTTCTCTCTCTCTCTCTCTCTCTTTTTTCACACCTGTTTCTGGACATTTAAATTTTTCGTTTCTTCGTGTAAATGGAACTTCTGCTATCCCAATGACCTTGAAAATTCTTTTATTGAATAAATTTAGTTGGATTTCATACCATTGTTGGGCGTTATTCATTGACTTGCCTGAAATTACTAAGAGAATTAAACAGTAATTTTGAAGATTTTTTTCGCATTTTTGTGAATTTGTTTATATGAAAAAGGCAGCTTTCATTTACCATATTCATCCAATTTTTTTATATGTCAGCCATTTTTACTTAATTACTTCTTTTGCTTACTACAAAATCATAAAGGAACGACTAATTTAAAATTGCTCAGTATACTATTTCAGTAAATATTAGCATTGTTATTTTAAAGTTAACTCAAGCACTAATGTTTCCATATATTTGAGAAAAAAAGGGAAGGAAAACCACCCAAATTTTTAATCTGAACCATTGTAGCTTAATAACATTTTCATCTGCTTTGTCTTTGTATGGCTTGACTGCATTTTGATCGTAACGCATCACATCATTTTCAAAGAAAAAAAAAGATTCAAGATTCATTTTATAGTCTGCACTGTCGTTTCTAAGTCAGGTTTACAGATTCAGAAAATTGCATTAAAATCAAAAGCGAGATATTTAATCAAATTTTAAAACATTGGAAAATAAAGTTCTATTTTTATTAAATTTTGTATCCCGCAAAGTATATAGAAAGTATGGCGACTTAAAAATATTCTTGTATAAAAAAATATATCTTTATGTATATAGTTGTGAATGACTTTGCCTTCATTTTTATCAAAGTATTTTTCTTTGTTTAGACTCATTTTTTAACTGCTTTTCTATTCTAAAATATTTTATTCCATTAATAAATTACGGAGAGAATAAAAATAATATTATTACATATAGATAATATCAAATGATATTATTATAAATTGGATAATAATTTTATTATATGATAGGATGCTAGATGATAGAAATAATCCTATTAAATCCGAAATAATAATTTTTGTTTTGATAGACGAAATAATAACAAATAATGTCCCTGATTATTTCACATCAAATATTTTCAAAACAATGTATTATCTCAATGAAATTAAACTTTGAATTTTTATACTTTCAAACAGTTTCACTGACAAAATGTAATTCAGCCAAATTTTAAGAAAAATGTTTTTTTTTTTTTTTTTTTTTTGAAACTGCTACAAAGATTCCTTGTTCTTTGCGTCTTGATATCATCGAGTCCACATGCACTCGAACATCTAGGCAGACAGACATTCTATAAATGAATTTCATTCACAATTTTCATAGAAATCTACAAATTTGGTAGTAAATTCATTTACCAAATTTCTGCCTTCTTGCTTCAAGCGTTTTTTTTTTTTTTTTTTTTTTTTTTTTTAGTTATCGTGTTTGCAAACAGACAGACATCATGCTAAAAATAATTTTTTCTTTTGATTCAGGGAAGTCTGAAACGAGCAAATTTGTCAAAATCTCGAGTACGAATTTTTTTTGGCGATTACGATACTTGTTTTATAATTCGTATACGAGAAAATAATACTTACTGTGCATCTTATGTACAACGCGTTTCCGATATTTCTCATTATTAATTGTGTATATCGCTTTATTGGAGCAGAATAATGAAATAATGCCATTCTTAAATAAAAATGTCATCATCACTTTTTTTTTTCCAGAGCCATAGAAATCTTGAAACCAATGACTGCAGAGATGCTGTTTAATTTGAAGAAGCCTCAGCTGGAGAAATATCTGGGGGAAGAAGGTTCGAAACTGCACAACTACCTTGTAGTGCAGAAGAATATGTCGGGGGTAAGTCTGGTAAAATTATGAAATTCCAAAATTCACACATTTACTGATAACTATCCAATAATACTTTATTTACTATGGGATTTGTATTAGTATACAAAAAGGGATGCTGATAGCAGATATCGCTATTACTGTTCGTTTCAGTATTCTAAGATTCTACCTTGCTAAAGGGTGAAACGCGGAAGGATGAGTGCATTTACAGAATACTTCGTCATTCTTTGACCTTCATTTCCACTCGATTAGACACTTTTTCGTTCAATTTTTTTTTTTCCTCGCATGTATGTGAATGTCGAACCTTTTACTCCCGTACTATTTTATTTTAACTCAAAATTGCGTATTGATTGCTAATATGGCTGGTTCAAGCATAGACGCCGGGAGATACTTACAGACGGCCATGGTACAAGTGGTGAAAAGTTTCCAGGGGGAGGGCACAAAGAATATTTTATATAATATCATTAAATGTGATCGATATTATCTACCGCTGTGAATTTCAAAATCTAATAAAAATTCAATAACGAACAAAACAAAGAAGTGTAAAAATAATAAATTTTTTTCTTTATTTTGTCAAAAATGGAATTAATCAAATGTTAAGAACAGAAATCTTCATCAGAATTTAATGTTTAGGTCTCTTAAAAAATAAAAATTTAATAATATTTGTTCGGAAAAATAAAATAATAATTGTATTAAATAATTACTAATATATATATTTTAGAGTTTATTAGATATTTAGAGGCCTATATATATTTTAGAGTTTAGAAATATCTACTTCGAAACGATTTTTTTCAAATTTTAATGAATTATAAATTAAGTGAGATTTTGACATTTTCTGTTTTAATAAGTTTGAAATGCGTCAAAAAGTATTCTTAGTCATAATAATAAAAATGTTTTTACAAAATATGTATAAAATTCAAAATGATTAAAATTAGAGAATAACATTATGCAGAAAATTGAAATTGGTACCTTTAAAAAGATAATTTCTTGAGTTTGAAGACAAATAAAAATATTTTTATGAGATTTTTTTGGAAGATATAGTTGGCCAAAATATGCTAATTTTTAACTATATTTTAATTCATTTAGTTTATACAGTTGACAATGATCTTTCTCTAATTTAGAATCCATGTGCCAGTTTTCTTCGCGATTAAACAAAAACTGGAGATTTGTATTAAATATATGAAAATATTCATCTTTATAAATATAGATTACTTGTTAGCATTTTGTTTTTATTGAAAGAATAAAAAACAATTGCATTTACTCTTTTTTTTACTATATTTATAAACTCTTCCTTGAATATAAATATAAATAATATTTAAATTTATAATGTGTTCGAAAATGAGTTCCAAAACTTACTTGTTTATTTTTCAGTATAAAACCTGTACATCAGAAGAATTGAAACTGATCCTAGCAGATCGACGCCAAAAAGCTGATGTTGTATAATAATATACTGCAACTGAAATGAAAAGATTATGTTTCTTCATTTGTTACCATCATTAAACGCCTAAAAGAAAAAGACAGAGGCAATTGTACGAACAATTTTTCTGAACAAGGCATTCTTTATTCTGAATGTAATAAGTACTTATGTTTTTATCTTATTTAATTATTTTACCAGCAATTTCTTACAACGAAAAGATCAATTGGAATTTGAAATAGTTTCTAGTAACATAAAAGTCAATACTATTAATATTTTTCTAATGGAATAACATTATGGAAACATTATTTGAAGATTTTTTTTTTCATATATTATGTAGTTCTGCTTATCTCAATAGAATATTTTCTTCATGATAGAAACTAGTGCAATGGCCGATTGGTTAACGAACTAAACCATTCTGAGACGATGCTCGCAATATGAATTGTTCTTTAATCAATTACAAATTTGCCATAGATTCATTTAGTGTTAAAATCGTTCGTTCTGAAAACCTCACCAGTATATAAAAATTATATCATTTCTTTATAACTTTGCTTCTAATAATAATAGATACAAACTTATATATTCATTAATTAAATTTTCCCCCTTTATAGGGATTTACAGAATTTGCCCAATATCGATTATTTTTTGTTATATGTTTAATGAAGTATATTAATAATTCCATTAGGAATATCGTCTGCAATCAGAACTGTTCTTTGATTAATTACTTACTGTATTATCTTTTATTCATCAAATACAATTTCTGATCTTAGAGCTACTACTGGTAAACCATAATTTTACGACATAAAACAATAAGTATTTCTTGGATTACATAAAGAAACAAACTAATA
Organism: Argiope bruennichi; assembly: GCF_947563725.1. Lineage (NCBI taxonomy): Eukaryota > Metazoa > Arthropoda > Arachnida > Araneae > Araneidae > Argiope > Argiope bruennichi. The sequence goes on along the minus strand of NC_079159.1, from coordinate 7,628,447 downwards.
AAAATTCACAAACCTTTATGAATATAGATCTTTCGCTTTGATTAGAAATGATATTTAAGAATCTTGTTAGTTTTATTCAAAAATCTTCCTGATTTCGCACCAGTATTACTATAGAATCTTATAGCTTTCATTTGTTTACACATTTCAGTGCCGTAAATATTTGTGCACTCATTATTTTAATTATTCCTATATAAGTTTTCCTTTTGAAAGAATGAAATATTTCCCCCTTATATTACAAGTTTCTTAAAATCAGATAAAATAACAATTCGTTTTCTGTATTAATCTCCTGCGTTAATGTGATTTTTATTGTTGTAAAGTGAGAATAACTTTGGTGTTGCATGTTATTATCATAAAACATAGCTTGTTAAGTAACAAAAATGAGCTTTTAAAAATTAGAAGGATTTTGTTACATTCAGATTATATTATTTTAATAATGTATTAAATTTGTGTTGATATTGTTGTCATGAAACAGAGCTTTTTAAAATGTGAGAAAATTTCTTATGCAATCAATTGTTATAATATATGTACTTTAAGTATCATTTGTATACAAATGAATACAAAAATCAATATGCATTTTTATTTAGTGACGGTATTAATGATATTAAAACAAACATGGTTTCTTGTAATATGAATCTTGATACATAGAGTACATGCTTGTATTATTTAGTTTGACGGAAAAGAATGCTTTTGTCAAATTCTTAAACGCTCGTAAAAAAAATGTAATTACAAATTATTTTGTTAGCTTTAATGTATCAATTAAATTTAAAATTGCAATAATTAGACAAATACAATTTAGTAATTCACTGTATTGAATTGAATTTCATTTGATCTGTTTTCAAATAATATTTAATTTATGTTTTTTATTTTGCTGTTCTTACGGATATCTAGGTTAACTAAATGTCTTTTAAGATTGAGTTGTGAGAAAGAAAAAGGTTTATGAGACTCTGACAGAAAGTGATACTCAATTAACATATTTTTAATTTTATTTGAAGAAATAATTTGTATCATAATTATAACTTGTGATTTCAAAAGAACTGGAATTGATTTCCATAACATTTCTGTTTCAGCTCTTCACTTTTAAAATATTGGATAATCCAATAGATTTAAGAGTATTTATAAAGCTCTTGTGTTTCACATTTGAAAAATATCAGTATTTCAAGTTCCTCATTGTATTCATTCCATCTATATGAGAAACTTTTATGTATTTATTCAAGAACTTTTAAATATCGAAATGGAAATGATGCGTATATTTTTTTACTTTATTTTTTTTTACAAAAGTTTGATTATATTTTTAATTTTATATAAAATGAATGCATTATGAGGGAATCAGAATAAAGGTATTTTATAATTTTTCTTTTGTGATTATTTTTCTTGAAATCAAAATTATAATGCCTGAAATTTCAAAAAGTTCATTCTTTCTAAAATATAATTGTCTAACAATTTTAAAACACACACACACACACACACACACACACACACACACACACACACACACACACACACACACACACACACACACACACACACAGACACACACACACACACACTTTATCAATTGAAGCTTCGGTTAAGTAAGATTTAAGAATAGATTAATGTAAATTATTCTAATAGCCAATATTGCCAAATATATAATAAAAATCTTCTTTTACTTTGGATGAATGCCTTAAATTAATCAGGTATATAATCAAACCAACTGTTAAACAGTCATTAAGCATTTCACTTCTTGGCGAAAAATTTATTTATACTCCTCGTGATTGTTAGGTAATTTAATTTGGCGAAAAATTCAACTATTTTTTTATGTATCAGCTCAATATTTTCCCAATTGACTTCATTTTCAATTGAAACCAATAAACTTAATTTTGAAGAAAGGTTTTTTGAAAGAAATTAAAAATATTTCATTTAAATCATTTGCTTTTATTTAAATCCTTTCCTGCTTAAAAGTTAAAAAATTGTTATGAATTTTCAATATTACTTTCCTGCTCAGTAAGTCTATTGGTAAGAAAGCTAGTTTTAGCAATATCATAATGGCTGTTGAGTGAATGGCATGCGGCCTTAGCGGCAACTTAGTAACCATTTGGCGACTTGGCAGCGAATTTGAAGGCAACAATGAAGGTACCCGAATAATAGAGAACCTTGGCAATATATTTATTAGGGTTTAGTTCCGCAGTTTGTTCTAGAATATTCGATGCATCATCACGGAAACTATAAAAGTAGAAGTGCACGGCCAGAAGTAATAGTCGAGTCGAGCTCAAGCGAGTGGTTGAGTTGAGTTTTTCTTTGGAGTGTTGATGTCCGATTCGTTTTTTCCGAGAGCTTTGTATTGTTGAAGTTACTTGATACCGATTTGCAGCTGTTTACTGCAAGTGTTATTTTTGTGTACGTTTCGTCCATGTTCTGTTATTGTATATGCGTGTAGTATAAAGCATTGTTATCGCATATTGAGCCCGTTGAATTTTTCATCCAAGACGAATATTCCATCCCGAACGGAATTTCCCATAATAATATATTACTGAAATCCTGAACAATCGAATAAATACATTCGATAAAAAAAAATGATCGTAAAATTGAATCTTTGCTTTTGTTGATATTTTCACTATGAAATTTGAGCTATGCATCCTATAGTAGATACCAAAGAAAAAAACGGGAATATTCTTCAATTAATTTTCTGCTACTTTTCCAAAATTTGTCATACTTTGATTTTAAATTAATTGTGTAATGTTGAGAGTCAAGTTCGCATGTTGGAAAACATTTTTCCAGTTGACTGATTAGGTCTATAATCTATACTTATAATAAAGCTCAATGTGTGTGTGTGTGTGTGTTGGCACTCTACAGGCCAGACCATTCAACCAACAGCTCCCAAATTTGGCACGTGTATACCTTGGAGGCCGGGAATATGCACCTCGGGGTTATTTTTTCGAATTTTTAATTTTTAATTTTATTTATTTAAAAATTAAGCAAAATTTTGGCGTGTTTCTGCTATAACTTCCGAAAATATTACCGCACAAAAAAGATTTTTACATCAAGTTAAAGATCAAAAATTTATCTTTTAAATGATACCAATATTTTAACCTTAAAATTAAATTTATATTTTTAATTAATTTTTAAATAAATATTTTAACTCTATTTTTCAACAATTTTTTTCGTACAAAATAAAAATAAATTTTAAGCTGTACGAGCACGTTTCGCATTCACGGGGAAAAATTAGCTTTTTTCAAAGTGTTGCCATCACATTGATTAAAGCTTCAATTAAAAATAAATTAAATCTTTTTGGAAATGAAATCTGCAAAAATATAATTTTCAGCACGTGTCTGTAGGAAATAAAACAAATATGAAATATTATTTTTTCTAAAAAATAAATTCAAGAAAAATTATTTTATGAGATTTTACACTCTCTATATTATTAATCCAATAAATCAGTTTTATTTTAAGGCAAGTTTTGTTTAATATGAACAGGATATCCATTCAAATCAGGGCCACACAGCTAATTTGTAAACGTTTAGTAATAGACACAGATTCAGCATTTCCACTTTAAATTAAAGTTGAAGTTTTACCGGAAATGACAACAAATTAGGAAAATATATATAGTAAATTGAACGAAAAGATCTAAACAACAGTATAAGTTTGGTATGACTATCAAAATTTGAAGATTAAAAATGTTTTGTTTGAGAAGATATTAAGAGACAAGTTATTTAAAATATTTAATTGAAAATTGTAGCGAGCGGTAATACTGGCGAACCAGCTGGTCGTCAAAGGCGGCTAATTAAATATAAAATAACCGTCTTCAATTACATTAATAGCATTATTTTAATAATATCAACCCTATTTAATGAATTTCATCTTATGTCATTAAATGAAAATACTATTTTAAATTGTACTTTCAAATAAAAAAATCGAGTTTTCTGATTGATCATTATGCAAAAATAAAAAAAATATTAAAAAAATTATTATTTGGCGAAATCGGTGCAAGTCTTGAGGCCGGGGACTGTCACAAACTTTTCACTAAAATGGAGAACGGAACAGGCTTCCATCGTTGACGTATCTCAATAAATTTTTATATGAAATAAAAATTGATGAAACCGATATAGTCATTCGTTCTGGGAGAATGTCGATTTTTTTCTCCCTATAAAATATATAAGAAATTAATGTTTTTGAGATTTTTACCGAAATTAGAGACGGCGTGGAGCAGGAGGCCATTGATAATGCATCTCGAAATCATGATTTTTTTTAAATGAAGTAAAGGAAATCTTTATTGTGATTAAGGGGTGAGAGATGTGTCAGTGTTTTCCTTCTATAGAGGATGTATATTAACGCTTTACATTCGAAAAAGTAATCCGATGCATAATTATTCACTAATACAAATGCTTGTTTATTGTTCCGAAAAATAAATACATATAATCGCTTTGAGTTGAATTTCCCTGAAAAATGAATATACATCTTTTTACCATTCTGTAGGCGTTTTTAAAATTCAAAATTGAAAAATAAATAAATAAAACGTCGAAATGATGCACCGTCTTGAAGGGTGAGCGGCAGAGTTCAAAGAATTAAAATAATGTTTTGGAGATTTCTCTCAAATATAAAGTTCTGGATGCGGCAGGTGACCACAGATGACGCATTTAAAAGATCATGGAATTTTAAATGAAATAAAAATTATAGAAATAGGACCAGAAATTGTGACTAAAGGACTAGTTCTTTCGTGTTACCTAATTATTTTGAATACATAAATGTACAATTTTATTGTGGAGAGCACATGACAGATTTGGAACATTCAGTTCATTACATGTTTGAGTTATCATGTTCAAATACACACGGACAAATAGATATACAGTATGGGATTTGAAAAATTAGTTCTAAGATTTCATACAAATTTATCATTTTGGCCCAAAAACTACAATAGTATTTTTTTTTTATCGAGCTTCATGCTTTTTCAAATTATTGTGTTCATCTACGGACAGACAGACAACACACTCATATATATAATTCTATTTTCTATATATATATTTTTTCTTTTTTTTTTAAAATTTCTATTATCTATTTTTTCTGACTTTAGGAAATTAAGAACATGAAAAATTTTCATTATTAGGAGAAAAAAAAATATTTGAAGTTATAAAAATTTACTTTACACGTAAATTAGGGAGTAAAAAAATGAATGACAACAAACTAAACTTATTCCCTTTTAATATGTAACATGAAAGGATAAAATTGTTGATTAATATAAAATGAGAGATTCCGAAATTGAGAGAGGCGCGAATAGCACATTTCAAACTAAAACTGGAATGAACTGCTACGATATACAAATAGGAAATAGTTAACGCTTTGATTCGTGAGCAGATTTTAGCTTTCACATACTCTAGGAAAGCGAGAAACTTTTCAATGATTATTCCTCACAATTTTTAAACCTTTGCACTTGTAAATGTAATTCAAAGCATAATTATTCACCTAATGCAAGGAGTTGCTTATTGCTCCGAAAAAGAAATATAAACAATTTTTTAAGTTAAATTTTCCTGAAAAATGAATATACATCTATTACTTAATATTTTCATTTAATTGAAAATTAAAATTCAGTTATTCAATGCGCGTGTCAGACACGTCAATTTATGCGAAGTGGTTAAATATAAACAACGCCAAGCTGTGTATATATATATATATATAAATACAATTTGACATGTAATCCAAAATTGTATATAATCTTATTTTATACTATTTTTGAACCATCGTGTTTACAAACTGACAGCTTTGAAAATGAATTTTAATTGGAACGAGGTAATGTAAAGTGTGAAAATTCATCAAAATTTCGATGTCGAATTTCTTGATGTTTACAATATTTTTTGCTAGCCTAGGAGGAATAAAAATTATAGATTCAAAAGAAAAAATTAGAAAAATGTTTAATAATCACGCAGTTAATATTTTTTTGATTCTGGTAATGTTTTACAGAGAAGCTTTGCTAAGAATTTTATGAAATTCTTGAAGACTAAAAAGTTCTATTAAAGTTCAAAAGTAGTTTTCTTAAAAAAAAAAAAAAATGAATTTTTGGACTAGACAATATGAAAACTTTTGCTGTCAATTAATTTCGATGTTCATCAAGATTTCTAGAATCTTTGATGGCAACTTTAAAGGTGAGAAAATAAAAGCATGTGTTGTAAAGTTTTCAACCTTGCTCCCAAGATGCATTACAACTTTATGCAAATCAGAATAAGTTTGCATAAGCATACTCCATGTTCAAATCATTATTCTTCTTATCAATAAAAAGAATCTTTATTCTTCTTAAGAAAAGACAATTAATCAAACCGAAAAAGAAAACGTACAAAGAACCCATCCCACAAAACAGCGAAGCGATACTGAAGCGACGCGTGTCAAGTTGAAAAGGAGTGAGCAGACAGTTGTCCAGTTCGCATCTTTTTTCGGCGCGCTTTGGGAAAAAGAAAGAAAAGATCTATAATTTCTTTCACCTGCGATAGGTGGCGTTTTTCATGGCTGGCGGTCAAAATTCAGTCGACAGTTAAAAGCAAGCAAATCAGCTGGCCCGGTGTATCCAATGTGTTTTCGTCTGCAAACACGAGCATGGGTGATTCTTCCGACGATTTCCGGAGTACAGACATTTGGAGGAGACCCCAGACAGAAGAGGTAAAAGCAAACACTTTTTTTCTACTTTCGCGCGCTTTTTTTTTTAAATTCCATTTAATTTGAAGTAAGGTAATAAGGCTTTGAGATATTAATAGATTTAAGACTTTAGTATTATTTTTTTTATAAATGATTTGATTGTGATTGATTCGAGCTTTAGAATTTACACTGTTATCAATTTAGAGCAATTTTTTTATTATGTTTTTTTTAAAGTAAAAAAAAAGTATTCCATTATGTTGACAGTTTTTGATTATGTTTATAAACTATTTAAAGTTCTTTTCTATTTCAAATATTCTAAAAAAGATCAGCATTTTTAGAAATGGCATTAATGAAATAAGCAAAAATATAAAGAACACCGAAGTTCAATTTTCCTAACATATAACTTCACTAAATAGAAAATGCCAGTAATATTTTAGATATTTCATGTAGTTTAGCTTTTCCATAGATCTATATCAAAATTTTTAATTCATTTGCAATGTTCAATAATTTTCTATGTTAAAAAAATGAACGAAAAAAGCTAAATAGGATTTATAAAAATTGTTAAATACAGTATTTTGATTTTTTTTATAAAAATAGTAAATGAAATCATATGATATATAAATTAGTAAATAATTGAAAATTTTTTAACATTTCATTTTCCCCAATTATTATTCGAAATTATATCGAGTTATTTATATAACTGTTGATAGTTGATTGCTCAACTTTCTTCTTTCTTATCATTATAGATAAGCTATAACGTTTTTTTTTAAAGACTTCACATATGTTAGCAGGGAAAACGCCAAAAACCTTATAATTGTTTACATCTTGTTGTGTAAATAATAGATTTTTAAGTATATTTGTAATTTGTTTCATTATTTGTTTATGTCTTCGTACTTTTTCAAGCATGTGCCTAATACATAAATTGAAATTTACATTGTTTTTATTAGATCAAAATAGATCTATATGTATTGACTTTAACAAGCCTCAAGATAAATTTTCAAAAATATTATTTTCGCCGCCAAATGTAATCGGTTAGGTGAAATGCGCATGCGCGTGAATGTCAATCTAAGTTTGAAGCAAAATTGTGTTATTACGAATTAGCTTTTCAAAACTGAATTTTTTTAAAAATTCATATTGCACAATGTACATTTTATGAAACATTAAATCCTTATCACCATTTCTTTGTTAAATAAACTAGAAAAAGTCTTTCGTACAATTACTCCCCCCCCACACACACAAAATGATTAAGATTTTTGTTGTATTATTGGAATTAAACATTGCGAAATATTGTTGGAATCCTGGCTCTTGAAAATGATACATAGTTCATAAGTAAATAAACCATTTGGCAAATATAACCCATCATTGAAGCGGCCTTCGCTGGAACAGATAGTCATTGCAAAGTCAATTTTTTGTGCTCCTTTTTCTGGTCCTTTGAAAGTACACTGGCGAATCAGCTGGGTGAGATTCGTGGTACGACAAAGTTTTTACTTTCTCGTTTACCAAGTATAAAATATTGCAATCGTCAAAAATTTTGAATTTGAGCTTTGTATGAATCTGTATGTTTTAAACCTCTCTGAGTTCGAAAAACACATTTTTGGTATTATATCTACCCGTTTGTCTGTTGACAAAGATAAATCGAAAACGCTGAGATACGGATGAGATTTGATGTATTGTCTTTGCACCAAATTTGCAGATTTCTAATAAATTTTGAGCAAAATCCAATTAGAGAGAGTCTGTATATCTGGCTGTTCGAATATAAGATAATTACAAAAGGAAGGGAGCTAGATAGACACTACTCGGTAACTCGGTACACATATTTAACACAGTTTATACACCAATCAAATTTTAAACCAGACTCAACAAAGGTTTCACCTTCCGTCAATTTGTAATTTCAGCAACATGTAAACGCGGTAACTCAAAAGCGCTATAATTCAAATATATCAAATTTGGTATGTGATTTTGTGACAACAGTTGTAGTTCTGTGTCTACATTTTGATTTCACCCGAGTGGGAGAAAACGTATCTAAAACACAAATTTGATTTTCGGATACTATTCACCGCATACCAGGGATGAATCGCCAAAACTCTCGCCAAGGATCAAGGGGAAGTTGAATTCCATCAGGTGTGTTTTAACATGATAATGCTTATAGGTTGTTAATCATTTGTAAAATGCGTCATAAAGGATGCAAAATAGTCCAAAACGCTCCAAAGGGCAGATTTTAAGCCAAGATCTTCCAAATTTGGTTGTAAACGCTTCCAATTAAAGTTGTAAACGTAGTTACTTCTTGAGTAGCAAGTACTCACTGGGGAAAGGATTTCAAAATTTTGATCAGATTTATGATTAAAAATGAAACAATTTTAATATTTTTCTCAGTAATTTCTAGGCATATTATGAGACAATTAATTTTTGCACTACTTTTAAATTAATGAATTTAGCTTTTCAATGATACCAGTTTTATTGCTATACATTTTTTTCTAACATTAACAAACTTTTAAGAATAATTTTAAATGTATTTTACGACAATGTTTTCCATTGTTCTAGCTCCCGGATTTAAACGTGTTGCTGTTATATTAGATACATTTTCTATATTCAAATTATCGTCGCTATAGAAAAAGAATACATTTTTGAAAATTATATAAAACAGACAAATCAGATATGGAACATTATTATACTACAAAATTTTAGATTCCTTATTTTGTTAAATTAATGCAAAAGTCTGAGATTCTTCTACTTTATTTACTTATTTGCTTTACTTTCATTGTCTTATATGCACAATATGATACTTTTCGCGTTTAACTTTGTAGAATATTGAAGAGTATCGAGTACGTATTCTCGGCCTCTTGCCTTTGATTATTGGTTCCAAAATTTGATATAAACCTGCAATTTATTCAAATATTCATACAAAACAACTTTTCAAAATAAATTTTATTCATGGCAATTTTATTATCAAATTTTATTTACGGCTCATTTTATTTTTAATTTATCGCACTTATATAACCCTCGGAGGGGCACCTCGAAATGAGGATGAGATGCTTCCGGTATGGTGATTCGCCACCCTGGAGAGTACACAAAAAGGTGAGGGATTTGGCTCCTCCTATCGATGACGTGACGTACTTCCTTCGGGAAGGGTTGTACCGTGACCGGTGATGGCCCTTAGGACTCAACCACAGCTCCCACCAGTATTGCTGTTGCGGCTGTTCGGTCATTCAGTATTTTTATCCGTGTGTCTTCGGGCGGGTCGGAGAGTCAGTGATATGACTTATCGCACTTATATATTCACTGACAGTCAAATTATGCTTTGACAGATTTTATCCCTATTTCATCCACACTACGAATTAGGTGCATAGACTTTTTATCAAATTTCTTCGACTAGGTCATTAGATATTTAAATCATTCAGCTGAGAGAAGGTATAGTAAAAAATTCGTCACAAAATTCGAACTCGAGATTTTGATGAATCCTTATTTTTTTAATTCCAAAACACTCATTTTTGGAATATGTCCATTTGTCTGTCCGTGACAAAGATAGTTGAAAAACGACTTGAGCTAGATGGTTGAAATTTAGTACACGGTCTTTACATAAAATTGCAGATTTCTACCAAAGTTTGAGTAAAATCTGTTCAGGGGAAGTTCATATGAGTTCATATGTTCGAATATGAGTTACCCGATAATTGCAAAATGAAGAGAGCTAGAGATAAGATTCGGTACGCAGATTTAACATCTGCGCAGTGTAGGCACACGTCAAATTTTGAGAAAAATCCGACAAAGGTATGTAGTTTCAAAATTAATAAACTCGATCATTCAAAAACGCAATGACTTAAATATATCAAAGTTGGTACGGAATTTTATGATCGCACGTGAAGTTTAGCGTCAAATTTTTGTTTTAACATTTGGGAAAAACATGTCTAAAACTTGCATTCGATTTTTGAATACTGTTAACGTATGCCAGGGATGAATCACCAAATGACTCGCCAAGGATGACAAGATAGGTTCAGTAATAATGCTAAATTTACGCCAAAAATATTTCGTAACTATTGTACGCCAATGCCATGAAAGACGTTCTCTAGCATGCCATGGTTATTAGGGAGTATGCGAGAAAGTTTTGGCGAGACCATTCCTGCTGATTATTTATTTATTTTGCATATGCAAAGATAAAGTTTAGTAATCTTCAAGAAATTAAGTTTTTAATGAATTTCTGTGAATTCAGTCTTGTCGAAAATAATAATTTTAGAATTGCATAAATCTGTCTGTGAACATGATAACTTAAAACCAGGACAATTTTTTGTGTATAAAATTTGGTTTTTACTACCATAATTGCAGGGATGAAATGCAATTGTGGTAGTAAAAATGTGTCTGTAACATCATGAGTATGCTTATTAATACGATCATTCAGAAACATCAAGACGTACGTGGATCAAATTCCTCACAACATTTTATAACTGAAATCATCTTGTGGTGAGTTGAATATCTGTTGGTCTGTCTTTTCGTGTGACTGAGATGGCTCAAAAAAGCTCAGTCAGTTAGATGGACACATTTTTATCTCTCGTATACGAAATATACAAAATGAGAGTATTGCAATCGCCAAAAAATTCGACGTCGAAATATAGATGCATCTTTGTTTCAGACCTCCTCATGTCTAAAAAACGTGTTTTTGGAATGAGACCTATTTGTCTTCCAAACGGATCATTCAAAATCATTTTGATCTAGACGGATATGTGGTCTTTACAGCAAAATTATAGATTTCTGTCAACGAATCTTGAACATTCTGAGGAATTTGATCCATTTGAGAACCAGTGAACATGCAGTACTAAGTGAGGATCTGGATGGATTAAATTTTGTATACAGTTTTGAACATTTAAACTCAGTATCCGTAAAAAATGTTGAAGAAATCCGTCTTTGGGTTAATCATCTGTCAGTCTTCCCATTTGCATGCATTTAAATGCGATCATTCAAAAACTCAACGTTTTATATGTGTGAAATTTGCAATATCTTATTAAAATTGTAGTTCTTCGACGCATTCTGATCTTAATCAAAACGAAGGGAAAAAAATATCCAAAATGCTAAAGCTTTTTTCTTCATTCTTCCTTAAAATTCTGAAAATAAAATTTAAAAAAAAATGTGCAATTCTGAAAATAAAGTAAATAAATAAAAATTGAATATTCATGTAATTCATAACCTCAGCCAGGGTCCACCATTTTTATGTTTATTTTTCTGAAAAGTGGTGGGCAGGATAACATCCTATACTAGTAAGTATTTGAGAAATTTTCGGATCGACATTTCCGATGATTAGTCATTTTTTTACGCGGCAATCGTAACTCCGAACGAAATTTTGGATCCAATTATTCAATTATGAAAGGCCTTAAATGCAGAGTTAATTATTGTCACAATACAGATAAATACAAAATCAACGAGAATGGTCCCTCCAAAACTTTCTCGCATACTCTCTAATGAAGGTGATATCCAGCAGAACGCCGTGTATGACACTGGCGTACAATAGTTACGAAATATTAACATTTGGCTTGAATTTAATAATTTGGCCCGAATTTTTACTGAATTTGTCGAGTAATCTTTGGCGATTTTTTTTCTTTTTTCCGATTCATTTCTGGCACGCGGTTAATAGTATCCGAAAATCAGATTTGTGTTTCAGGCGCGTTTTTTCCTGAACGGTTGAAAACAAAATTGGAAGCAGAACTCCATGTGTGGCCACAAATGGCCTTACCAAATTTGATAAATTTAAGTCATTGCGTTTTTGGATCAATGCGCTTGCATGCTTGTCCAAGTACAGATCGACGGACGATCCATCCTTTGCTGGATTTAGCACTTGATAGATGTCTACACTGCAGACATTAAATCCGTGCACCGAATTGTATCCATCTACCTTCCTTTATTTTGTAATTAATTTATATTCGAACTTCAACTGAACGGATTTCGCCGAAAATTTGACAGATGTTTAGACTATAGTTGTTAATTCTGTGTATCGAATTTTATGCATCTAGCTCTCTTCGTTTTGTAATTATCGTGTTAAATTATTCTTCGAATAGCCGAACACACATCCTCTGGACGAATTTTGCTCAAAAATTGGATAAGAATCTGTAAATTTCATCCGTCTAGCTCAAAGCGTTTATGAGTTATATTTGTCACAGGAGGACAAACAATTTCTAAAAATTTCTTTTTCGAACTAAAGGGCCTTTAAGACATGAAGATTCATCAAAATCTCCAGTTCGAATTTTTTGACGATTACAATATTCCTCTATACTATGTGTACTAAAAGTAAAAAAAAAAAAAAAAAAAAAAGGTAACAGACCGTATATATAAGATACGCTTAATATAGACATTTTGGGTCTGGACAATTGCCGGATAATAGAAAGTATCCAAACTGTAGAAAATCATGTAGATGCGACGGAATTATACAATGTTTTAAGTGTGGGAACAAGCTAACAATATATTAAGGAGAAAAACGTTGAGTAGGAGCACATTTAACACATGAAACTTCCCCTCTTTCAGAGCATGATTTAAGTTTTAATAGAAATGATTGATTCATCATGAAAAAATGTGTTCCAACAGGTGCTTCGGTCTAGGATGAATCTCAGAATGGTGAATGTCAGTCTACTGTATTAAAAATTCAATGAGTGAGTACTCTAACTTATTAAAAGACAGAGAAAATGGTTAACCATGAGGTTCCCCTCGAAACTATTAGGAAGGGATTTTTTTAATTCAAATAAATAAACAGATGAATTAAAATTTTTAAATATAATATATATAATGTAAATGATATCTTAAACTCTAATTTCAATTCTAAATAATTTCCAAAATTTTATCGTCATTCAGCCCATAGTAACTTCATTCTAAAATATTCTCTTATTTCCTGATCTCATTCCACTTTTTTTTACGTAATTAATTCAACTGAAGCTTTGTAAAAAGGCTTTCGTCAGCGGTTCCCACCCTCCGAGTGAAGGTATAAAAATTGCTGATCTAAACAAATTCTTCTAAAATATCCCTAAATTCCCTTACCTAATTCGACATGTGTAGGGTAATCCCTATCAAAATCTCACAGTATATAAGCACTATGAAAAATACTTTCTCTCTTTTTTAGCTTTTCCTCATTTCGTTTTGTGTCGTTCTGTGTTGTTCTCGTCGCTGCCCTGCCGGGATAGAAATAAAACGAAGTTAAAAATTCAAAGTTTCGTTTCTGTCTTCGGCCGCGACTCTGCTTCAAAAATTATGTTATATATATAATGTGTGTGTGTGTGTGTGTGTGTGTGTGTGTGTGTGTGTGTGTGTGTGTGTGTGTGTGTAATGATATTTTAAAACTCTTAATTTAATCCAAATCAATTTCCAAAGCTTTATCTTAATTTAGCCCATAGTAATTTCATTCTTTTATTTCCTGATCCAATTCCATTGAAGTTGTGTAAAAATTACTGCGCAATTTTAGTTCTACGTATTAAGTGAAAATGATCCCTCCGTTGCCCTTGTCAAAGGTAAACACGTGTATTCAATCGCCACGTGGCCGGAAATCTCATGTTATATAAGACTAGTGATCATTTGTTTCGCTCTCCCTTTCTTACTTCTGCTTTTGTGTCGCACTGTGGTCTTGTCCGCGTCTCTGCTTGTAAATAATTAAGCTTTCCTGGAATGGGTATTAAAATTAATTTAAAAATGTAAAATGTCTCTTCACTGCTTCAAACCTGCATTCTGCTTCAACCAAAATAAGCTTTCATATATATATATATATATATATATATATAATATAATATAAAACATTAAATTTTTACATTTATTTTTTAAATGTATAAATATATATATTTATACACTTACAAATTCATTCTACCACGTGTGATCATTTTTGATAAAACCATATAATAACAGCAATTATTTTTTATACCTATATTTTACTTGTTCCTTTTTACAGCAGTTTTTATATATCTAAGTAAGTACAAACAAACGTTTGCGAAATACTATTTCTACCTGATAAATGATATTGCACACGCAATATGTGATAGTTTATTCCAAGACATAAAAAAGGAGGTCTGTAAGGCTTTGTCTGAACCTAACAACCTGTTATACGAAGGTTACGTAAGGAAGCACGATTGTTTTCCATTACATAAATGAAACATGATAAAACATCTGAGTCACAAAAAGGAGTTGTATAACACTAAATAGATAGTTCTTAAAACTTGACTTAGAGGTTTTTAAACTCTCAAGTACCTTGGATTTTCTTTTCACAAGCCTCCTCTTTCATTTCTAAGACGTCTGAAATTCGGGCAAGGAAGAAATGCCTGAACTTCTATGGCCTTATTACCACAAATATCACCATTAAAGAATGTTAAGCTGATTTACGAAAACTTAACCTTTAACGTTGGCTTTTCACGGCATATAACTCATCATGCACATTAAAAAATTTTAAGAGCTTTTTGTCGATGACTTGCTCTTTTTTAAATTTGGTATACTCCAACAAACTAAGTTAGGCATATTCCTTATAGGAATGGCCCCTACTGCAATGGTTCTCGTGCTACAACTTTGGGAAAATATCTGCACAATTTCGCTGATCACTATCCCTGCCCACTGGTGTGATGTGGAAGTTTGGAATTGGGGGGGGGGGCAGCTCAAGTGTCGTCCTCGTCATCTGACCTCGGTTCAAAATGACGAGTTCCATCTCAAAATAGCCCTAATGTTGCTTTTAAACTGGACGTTAATATAACTAAACTAAACTATAACTCAAAACCACATTTCGTTTAATTGATAATCGTGTTAGGATAGATTGCAACTAGTAAGTTTATGTATGTATTGCTTGCTTGAATTCAACTGGTGAAGATATAACTTTCTGTATTCTCTCATAAATACCATAATCAGTGAAAATTTAATTTTATTTCAACCAGCTTGAGATATATTGTAAGAAGCATAAAAGCCTAGACCGAGTTCGTAGGTGAATTATTCATTTCAAAAGAGGAGCAGATCATGGAGAGGTGTGGAATTATTCATTTACAAACAGCTTTCTTAATAAAGAATATAGAGAAGTAATTTTAATTAGGTGAATGAATGCTTCATCGCAACGAAAACTTTTGTATTTAAAGATTTTAAGTAGTTTGATCCATTAAAAATAAGTGGTAGAAAATCACTTTTAAGCGCCATATTTTGAATGATTTTCAAACTACGCATATGATCCTGGAAAGACATCATCAGTTGTAGTTCCAACCCTTACGAATTTAGAAATGGAAATAAGTAGGAAAGAAGACATTTTCTTTTCCTTAGATCACCGGATGAAAAAAAAAAATGTCTTCTTCATCCACATTGTTGACAGAAATTTAGTAATGCAGTAGCTGCTGTTTAATATGATCGTATCAAAACTCGTATTTAATGATAATAATCGAATTGGCAAAAATCAGCTATATTCTAATCACATCAAGGGAAAGAAAAAAATTATCTCAGGACTTTCAATAATTTAATTCAAGGTAAAATTTAAAGTATGTTTAACTGTTGCTCATGAGCAATTTTTCTTAAGAAATCATTTATGTGTATTGTTTGTAAACTTACTATTTTATAAAATGCTTTCACCAATGTTGCATGCTGGATTACAATTTAATATTTCATTGATCCATTTCATAGATCAACATATTCGTTCTCGTCGGAATCACCAACTTCTACTGCTTAGTCTTGCTCTAAAAAAAATCACGATTTTTCAAAAGTTTGAGAAGAAGAGGCCGTGAAATTTTCAACTATGCCATAGTTTTACAACAGTTCGTTCTCTTAAATTTTCGTAGCTGCTCAGAATTTAAATTTAACCTTCAATACTCAAAGCAATTTTTTTATTTATTTTCTTATCGTAATTCATTGACAGGCAGCAGGGATTTATGGCTGTTCAACAGGTTCCGAGTCAGACTTGGCAGCATAGCTTTCACTGGAATCGATCTTGACAAGTTCAGTTTAGTCAAAATAATTTGAAAGCCACTCCATGAGTAAAGAAATGACTTCAAAATATTTCTTAGAGGTGAAGTAAAAAATTCCACAAACGACAATCGTCAATGTTGACTGAAAAATGAAGCATAGGTCTATCAAACCCTATACCATTAAAAGATGTAGTTGTTGTTTCTAATGGCATTTGTCATACACAAGCCCATTGACTTTAGAAGTCAGTGATTTTAAGCCAAGGGTGCGTCACTTGTTTTTCAGTAGCGTGATTTAAGCCCAAGAGTATGACTTAGCTACACACACGTCACAACCCTTTTTACGGGGCTGACTTCATGTATGCATTTCCTTCACAGAACGTAATTTAGACCTGAATCTGAGAACGATCACCCCTGATCCAGTACCCCCAGTGGTATTTATCTCGACATGGAGGACTTTGTGATCACTACAGATTCATACGTGCGCCAGCCACCACACATACGGAGTGTCTTCGGCCGGCGAGGTTCGAACTCGCAAACTAAGGGACGCAAATCCAACGCCCTACTAACCGGCTGTCAGGGCCCTAAAGATGTAGTGATCACACTAAACGAATATATTTTTTGTCCATTTGAATATGTCGATTCAGCACCAGTGCAATTTGAATCAAATGATGACTTTAATTATGATCACATTAACATTCATCATAAAGAGAAATCCACTTTAGTAGATACTGTATCATGTAAATTAAAGATCTCCGCATTGGAACTCTATACTGTTGCTATGTTTGTGTACATTTTTTTTCCCTTGAAAAGATAACTTTCGGAACCATCAGCGAAGGCGTTATCTCCTCGATTTTTTTTCGCATAAAAAACAAAACGGCTCATTTTGTATTATATTTTGCAATATATTGAATACAACCGAATATTCATTTAGTCCTCTTTATGCAAATGAATTAGGTTCGAAATTTGGGATGCAATTTTCCGATCTTGGTGCGAAGAAAATACGTCAAATATTATTCATCTGATTTGCTATATTTTTAAATCATTTTATTCATATAAATACGAAGAGACAAACATATATTCTGTTGTTAGACACAGTGGAAGATTTAGGCATTTTGCCAATCTAGGCGATGAAAACGGCAATCTTTCAACAAGTCCCCTCCCCAATACATGTAATAACTAGTCAATTTAGTTTCATATTTCAACACATTTGTAACTTAATCAACATATGAATGTTTTATTTTAATATTTTTTACTATGGTAGTTTTGTGATACTATACATGTTTTTATTATTTTAAAATTAGGCTTTGTTAACCTCACTACCAGGAAAAATGACGTTATTTCGACAACGCTAAGAGAGTGATACAGCTCCTATATGTAACATATGCAATTGCATTTTAAGAGTAGAGGATATTTTATGTTCATGCAAACATTTTTTTAATTCAAAGACAAGCCGATTTTGGTGAACATATCGTTGATTTAATTGGCATCATACTGGACAACTCTAATGTTAAGGTTTTTACTTTCCTTGGTGAAATTCAACTTTTTAAAATGATCTCCTTTTAACGATATCATTTTAAAAAAAATTTTTATAATAACGAACGTTTGGCGCAGTATGAATAAATGGACCCTTGCGTCATTAAACCAAACCAAACAAATATCATGTTTAAATTATTGATTACAAATTTAAAAAAAATTAAGGAAATTACTAACTACTAATTATATTTATTTATATATAAATAATGAATTGATTAATTAATAATATTTATTTATTTAGAAGTATTTCATTATTATGGAACGCTATTTAAAAAATAACAATGATTTGTGATTTTCAAAATAACATTAAAAAGTACTATTTTATTAGACCTTCCATTTGAATGACCATTTAATGAGTAATAACCATTAACCATAATAACCATTTAATGAGTAATTAATATTTCATTATATTATAAAAGTTAATTTCTTGTATTATAATTAATGATTTTAATAATTATATACATATATACGCCTTGTAGTCCTAATATTTATAATTTTAAAAATTTGCATTTCTTACCAATTTATTTGAAAATAAATCAAATAAAATTTTTTAAAACGACAGGCTTGCGATTGCCTTTTAATCAGAGGATCATAAGCAGCTGTCTACTTTGGCTAGTTAGATATCCATCGCTGGTCAGACATGTCTTTAATCCAGAATGAGTCAAAACTCCCAATAAAAATGAAAATCTTAATTACTTTGAACTATAATTGTAGTTTTTGTGATGTTATTTTCAGGGAGCTAGTTTGTGCAGATCGAAATGCTTTCAGATTAGCGTGAAGGCTTCCTTAAATGGTATGGAATAAGCCTTGAAATAATTTTTAGTAGTATAATTTCAATAAAATAACATTATAATTTCAGTTGCTGAAATTGTACTTAGTCCTAATGTGTTGTACTTCTTGTTCCCGATATGGAAAAATCTAATAATGAAAAAAAAAAAACCTCTTGCAGTTTATAAAAATTTTGATACAGGAAAACAACTTTCAAGTTTCTTGAGATTGTCTTGTTGAACTTCATTTGTATTTAAAAAAATAAATTATCTGACATAAAAAGTAATTTTTTTCGGTAATAATGGCTTTTATGGTATTCAAAATAAATAAAATTATCGGAGAAATGTAAAAACGAAAGTCCTACTCAGAAGTACTATTTTAAAAATTGAATTCTTTAACATTAAATTTGTTTTAAAAGTGGTTTCACTTAATAAAATATTTACGTAACGTATCAGGTATTAATAGTTTTGGTTGTCTATGTATTTAAAATAATATGAGAAATCAAAGAATAAGTCAGCCAGTTACAATCATTGGTTCAATTTCGACCTTTTTTTTTTTTTACTTGTAAGCTCATGACCTAAAATATAACATGAATGGGCGTTTACTCTCATCCATTATTTTTAAGAATTATTCAATATATATAATATATATACTACATCACTGCGCATTTCTTATGAGAAAAAATAGTGATTGTGTTCGTCAGCCACAACCATTGTACTGCTTTCGAAATTTTTTATTTAATATGAAATTTATTTTATTCTTAAATATGCCATCAATGGTTATCTGAAAAACTAATCGCATAGAAGAAACGAATCGCCTTGTTCCACCTCCGCTCAAATTTCGACAATTTTTATTTCATTAGAAAGCTCATGTAGATAAGATATCGTCTGTCGCTTGTCCTTCACTGAACTCTATTTTTGAGATAAATTTCAAACACATTACTTCACTGTAACTGTAATGAAAAAATAATCACGACAGACTCCCCCAGTTCCAATCATTATACCGATTTTAAGAATTTTTATTTCGTGGGAATTCTTATAACATCTAGATACATCATTAATGATCTTTCCTCGTTTGGCGCCTTTTATTTTCTAGAGAAATCTCGAAATTTTGAGACAATCCATGTCGAATAAATGAACCGATTTCGCCAATTTCATTACTTTGCAAAATACGAACTAATCAGAATCTCTATGTTTATTACCCAAGTAAAATTCAAAATAGTACTTTCATTTGACGTGATTTATCAAAGTTGATTGAAGCTAATAAATGGATACTGTCAGTTTCGAGATCACTGAAACTAAATGGATACTGTTAAGTCGAACAGCTGGTCACTGAAAGTGGTCAGCTATATTTTGATATTTTGATAAAATTTTGTAATGCATCACTGCATTTTTAAACTAATATTACAAAAAATTTTTATTAATAAATTTTTGATAAGGAAAGCATTGTTTGCTAAAGAGTGAAACGGAACGATTAGAAAAACGTTTTTTCAGTCATTTAATATAAAATTGCTTTTTATTCTAGATCTTTTATCACGCGATAGAAAAAAAAACTTAGATATGAAGTGCAAAATCACGTAGTTAATAATCGATGTTTTATGTTTAACATTTACTTAAACATTTATTGATAAATGCAGAGTGCTTTTAAGGGCTTGTAGCATATTGCCGGAAATTTCGCAGATGAGATGCTTCATTTTGTTACTTTCTTTTACTTTTTAGAACTATACCATTGAAAACAGTTCTCATGATAATAATATTGTTCGAACAAAATAATTCCTATAATTTTTCATCTTATAGTCTGCAATTTTTTTCAATAAAATTTGTGTAAATGTTTAAAAAGCAAATATAAAAATATTGAAAAAAAGGATTTAAAATTTATTTTTGAATTCAATTTTTAATTATCCCGTTGCACTCCTTGGTGCTTTCAGACACAGTTCAAGGCGATGCATCATTTTGACATTTTATTAATTGATTTTTTTTCATTTTTATCTTTAAAAATACTTATTGAGCGGTAAGAAGCATTGGATTAATTTTTTTGGTAGAAATTCAAGTTAAAATACCATTGCATATATTTATGCTTCAGAGTAATAAAGAAATCCTTGTATATAATAAGGCCCAAACTGCATCCAATTACTTTTACGAGTGCCAAGGTTTAATCTAAAATTAATTTAAAAAGTTATTTAGTTAAAATTTCTTAATCTTTTTTTAAGTCCTTATTGTAGCGTCAATAATTACTTCAAATCAATTATTGAATTATTAACAATTATAAGAAAAAAGTAAAATTGGTAATAGGAATTGTTATGCAATGTTTTCGTTACGTGAATGCAATCTTAATTTGGTATTTTCTTAGGTTGCACCTAGTGCTACAGTTCTAATAAATTTATTGTATTTTGTATGTTTTGGAAATATATTGTTCATTGTTAATCATACGCAATCAGTGATTTTCTTACTTAATATATAAATTCTTATTTCACTCTTATCCTTTTTTTTTTAACCAAATAAGGAAGGCCTGCTTTTCAAATGAATATGATGAGTGCATTTTACGAATAATGATTATGAAATGTCTTTGTTTTTTTCCCCCTTCACCATTTAACTCTAGTTGTTTTTCATTAACATCAATACAAGTGTGAATCTCCAAAGACATCATCTGAATTTTAAACCAGCAGGAATGATCTAATGAACCTTTCTCACATGCTCCTTAATAAATGTGTTATCCCCTCCAGTTTGTAAAAATCGTAAGTCATGAATGCCAAGAGAGCTCAGATTTTTATTTTCAGCTCCCCAAACGACCTTTAGTGTTTTGTAATGGGAAAAAATCCTGAATATATATTTTGGACTCATTTTTATTTTCACGAATATGAAGTATTGTAATCGTCAAAACATTCGAACTCGAGATTTTGACGATTTTTCATATTTCAGACTGACAAAACACATTTTTGGAATTGTCTGTCTATCTGTGAATACGATATGTCGATAAAGCTGTGAGCTGTCCAGGATGAAATTTGGTATATGGACTTGCAGATTTCTAAAAAATTCTGAACAAATTCTATTCGGAGGAAAATGTGTCTGCCCACATGTCCAAATACAAGTATACATGACAATTGCGAAATGAAAAGAGCGAGATAAATACAATTTATCTCTATCTTACAATTTAAATACAATTTGTCGAGGGGTTGAACTAAATGGGTAAAATTTCGTATACGGTTTTAGAATTTAAAGTGTGAATTTGGATGAAATTCTTTAAACGATTTGCCGTCTTTCGACCTGTACATTTGCGTGCATGCAATATGATAATTCAAAAATGCAACATTTTAGATAAATAAAATTTGGTTTGTTTTTTTTACTTAAATTGTTGTTTTGTATAAAGTTTGTGTCCAATCCTGTCAACGAAAATTGTCCAAATGCAAATTTGATTTTCATTACTTCACTACGAAGCGCAGAACATTCGAATGAGAAATTTTTAAAATAAAAAGTGAGTACTCGTGGCATTCTTGGCCTTGTCCTAGGTTCGCAGGTTTTAAACATGATGGAGGTAGATATCATTGTGTGGCGAGAAAGTTTCAGGGAGACCTCTCACTTTGATTTAAAGATAAAAATAGAATTTATTGGTAGCATAGCTGATACATGTTCTTGTAATTGTATAAGCATGCATTATGAAGGATAAGATACAGGCAAATAACATATTTCAAATATTCAATGTGTCATTTTTCATTCAGGAGCTCACTATTAACCGAAGAACTTCCTTTTTTTTTCATAGATATAAAAGTTATGATTTAGTCCGATTATTTACAGAATTATTGAATTTTTAGATTTTTCCGTGTTTTTTAATTACTTGGTATATACCTAGTATCTGAGCTAAATACATACAAATATAATGGCTTATATTGAAGAATAACGTTATTAATTTAACAATTTCTTTAAAGAAAAAGAACAAACATGTTTTCCGTATTTCAAGACTTTTCAATGCAATAAATATATTTTAGATCCAATGGCACCTCATCACCTCAGAAATTTTTAGTGATTCAAATAGGTTTATCAAAGAATTGCATTAAAAAATACTACTAAACCCGTAAGTAAATTGCATTTTTAAATTTCGAAATCAACATGAAGTTTGTTCTTACCAAGCACTACATTACCAAAATGTTTTCCCTATTATAATTCTTAAGTTTTTTTAGAGTTTTCACGCTTTTTGTATTTTTTCATTAAGATAATGTAAATCACACTCTATCAACAATCCATGCATCATCTCTCCCCCCCCCCATGCCATGTAACCAATCATGTTTAGAATAAATCTGAGTGTGAAATTCCTCTCATACTGAAAAGCTGCTGTTTGATGGCTTTTGCACAATGTTCAAATTTGAAAATGAAAGCCCTCATTTCATGTATTCATTTATTTGCACAGTAAAAACTGCGAAAATACAATTTTTTTTAAAAAGCTGTAATGTTTATAGTTTTTTACATGTAGTAATTAAGATTAATTGATTCTTCTTCAAGAAAAGTTCGTCTGAATAAAATATTAGAATATTATTTACGTACCTTTGAAGATGAGCCTCTAATAAAAGAAAATGGAAATTCAACAAATCAAGTATGTTTCCATCGAAGCAACAAAGTGCAAAACCGAAATTGATTCATACAGTCAATGGGTGAATACAAAATAAATAAAGAAAAAAGAAAAGAAAAAGATACCTCATAGTCAGGATGGGGGGAGGGAGAAAAAAGAATCAGTTGTCCACACTTTAAGGCTAGTCTGGTGAAATAGAAGCTCTGATAGCTCTAAATTCAAAGGGAAAAAATAGGGCTTTGAATCTCCTAGACCGTCAAACGGGGGTGCTATGGTTTTTCATGGGCAGCCGGACACGTAACTCCGATCTGCATTTCACTTGCTCTTTGATTTATTTTCTAACTTCTCTTCAGATGATTTTTTTTTTTTCATTTTATGTTGATTGTCGGTCTTTCAGATTGATAAAATAAGATCAGAGCATCGAGTTTCTTAAAGTGGAAATGTTAGTAAATTAGATTCAAATTAGCAGAGGTAATCACCCTAAAACCTTTTCGCACATTCTCGTATAAGTCTTACCCCCCCCCCCTTTCTCATAAAATTGGGAGTCTTCGATAGGGTCGCGAATACCTTGCATTTCATTGGCGAAAGAGAGTTGTGATATATAGAGCTTTGGCGTGAATCTAGCATTTTTATTTAATCCATCGGGAGAGTATATAGTTTGGACACTTTTAACCTGTCCGATTGATACCGAAATTTGACACGGAGCCACAATTGCAGTACAAGCTAATATACCAAATTTCATTGATTTACGTCATTCCGTTTATGAATGATTGCGTTTACAGGCATGCGAGAGTACAGAGAGACAGACATTCAGTGATTTGTTGGATGTAGTTCAAAATTTGAGTAAGTATCTATATTTTAAATGCTAAATCTGTGTATAATGTACCTACTTTTTGCGTTTTGTAGTTATCCAGTTCATTCGCATTCAAACAGTAAGACAGACAAACTTCCTGTCAATGGATTTCGTTCAAAATTTGAAAGATGTCCACACAAAGTGTTGTAAATCCGTATACCAAATTTCAATACCGTTTAGTTCAAAGCGTTTTTGAGTTATCATGTTCATAGACAGACTACTAAAAACAGGCAGGAATTGTGCTTTTTTCTGGATGTCTGAAACGTGAAGATTCATCAAAATCTCAAATTCGAATTTTTGACCATTACAGTACTTCCTCTATATTACGTAAATAAAGAAGTAAAAAGCAAAAATGCAACTTGAAAAATAACTTTAGAGGCTTTTGCAGATGTGAAGCCTTAATGAACGAGTCGCCACTGATTAGATCGTTTGATAGGGTCTGGTTTTGAATTTCTAATTATTATATACTCTCTATTGAGAAACCCTACTAAATAGCAAATTTGGCAATATCACCACTCTTGATTCGAAAATTTTTACTTTTCTAGGTAGATTCTTCGAAAACAATACATTAATTCATAAATTTTAAGAATATCTTCGTTGTAGTTATAGAAACCAGATTCAAATCTTGAACTAAATCGAAAATTTATTCAGTGTTTCTTTCGTTAAATAAGTGTATAATCTAGTGCATTTTATAAGTGAAATTTTTATGTTGAAATTCAACAGTTGCCAACCAAAATATTATATTGATTCTTTATAGTGTGAGAATTAATATTTGAGATATATTTGTCGTTTAATGTTTAAAAATGTATCAATTATATGGAAACATTCTTGTCAATATGCATTGGTTTCGAGATGTTATGATTTGGTAATTAGGCCAGTACTATTGAAAATCAGGAATGTTGGCCATTCGATTTTCTCTCGTAAATTCTCTTTAAAATATAATATAATTTGTTATATATGTATATCATTTAATTCTTTAATCAAGAAATCAAAGCTTTTGAATTGATAAAATAATAATTAAAAATAATAAATGACAATACTTTAAAACTATCTAAAATTACCTTTACCACTGAAAATTCGTCACAGATATTAACTAATTATAAGAATAACTACCAAGAATAGTCTCTCAGAAACTTTCTCGTTTACCTCTTAATAAAGATATTGTCTTCCCACATGATGATTTTAGAAATTGGGGGAAGCCGTAAAGTCACCACTATTGATTCTTATTACCATAGATGTCGAAGACAAAAACAAACGGGTCATTCCCCCCCCCTTCATTTCCAATCCCCACTCAGAGTGTGATATAAGAGTTTTGTGTTTCGTAGTGTGGTGAAAAAAATCCAGTGTGCATTTTGGACACTTTCTTTTCGACCGACGGATCCAAAATTTTTTACTGAGCTTCGATTACAATAACAAGATTGTTTATCAAATTTCATTTATTGCGGGCTTGAATGATCGCATTTGCATATATTCGAAACTATAGACCAAAAATACGGATAACTCTTTTAAGGATTTGGTTCAAAATTTAATATAGGTAATTACATTACATTCTCAAAATGCACCAAATTGTATCGATTTAGCTTTTGGTGTTTTGTGGCATTTTTATATGCATTCGAACGGACCAACAGCCAAACTTTTGTGGATGGCTTTTGTCTTTAGTCTATATCGTGTTCACAAACAGAACGGCGAACATAATTCCGATAATTTTTTTGTTTTGGGACGCAGAGAGATCTGAAATACAATGATTCATCAAATTTGAAATTTTGGCGATTACAATACTTTCTCTTTGTATACTTCGTCACTAGAAAATAAAAAGTGGAAAATGAGTAGAAGAAATATGAGTTTGCCATCTTTTATTGACTCTCGTAAATGAAGTATACAGAATTTATAATTATGTAACAATTCAATTACGATAATTCAATAACTCGATTCAGAATCTCTGATTTACAAAAGAATAATTGGAATACTGTTTGCCTGTCTAAGAACGTTATAACTCAAAACACAGCGACCATTTTTACTAAAATTACACAGTTCTGTGATATTTTGTAAGAAATCTGTCATTTGTAAATATGTCTATTCGTTCGTCTATGCTCATCAAAATATTATTACTCAAAAACTCAAATAGTTCGGATTAAATTAAGTATATAGATTTATTATTAAAAATGTACATTTGTATTACATTTTGCATCCAATTCGTAACAGTCTGATTATATGGCAGCCTCTGGTATTGAGAACACATAATGCTGTATCTCAAACACGTTGCAACTTAGACAAAAGAAATTTGATATTTGGCTTGTTATTATTTTGGTCCAAAATTGTAGTATGCATGTACCCAATGCATCAAATTTTGTATCTACTCGATGGTAAAGAAGAGATCGAAAATCAATCCATATTTGATATTCTTTATTGTACTATAAAAAAAATAAAATAGTTCATACTATGTTATTAAAAGAGAAAGTCATAAAAAGAATGCCTCCTGGTTTCATTTTGTTTTACCGATGCTAATGTCAAAAAGTATTATCTAAAGAAAAAATGATCTTAGCAGTGTCTCGAAAGTCAAAAACCTCTTTCCGGGATAAATTGTGATTATCAAGTAAATTATAGTTTCTCTCACGCATGCGCACGTTGACTGCCATGTCACTAACATTCAAAATTTAATGCAAAAATTTTCGGTCAATGTAGAATTTAATGCTAGTAGAAAAGCGTATGTTTAGTTCATATCTCCTTGTTTTAACACGTTGATCAGCATGTGAATCACCTGTGATTCATACATACTATCTAGTTAATGTTTTCTTCTCTACTACAATTAAAAGAAAGCAAATAAGTAAACATCTTATTAGATAATGGTCCTACTCACATATAACTCATAGGTGGCGATTTTGGTGTCATTTGGAAACTGCCAAGTAAATCCGCTATTCAAGCATCTTATGTATAATCAGCCGTTTTTGGCAATCAGTTTGTTCACCCAGATTATTGACTTTTTTAACGATTCATTTGGAATTGTAAAATCATAACCATTATCTATTAGGCGATGGCTAAGCCTAAACTTTGTATTTTCAAGCCTACTTTTTATTTCTTTTATATCTTGTTTCCTCTGACTCAATGTAATGCCACTCCTCTTTAAAGCTTTGCATCAACTCCCTTAACCTATTTGCATCATAAGCGCATATATGCGAGCATTTTACTTAGGCATTTGCCATCAAAGCGCATATTATACTCATGCATATTGGGCACGCAGTCAATGAAAAGAGGTGATCGCAGATAATTTCATGATAAAATACACAGAAAAATAAAATAAAATAAAAAGAACGGCTATGCTTCCAACAGCAGTGAAGTGGTTGTTGTTATTGGCGACTAGGCGAGGATCGAACTCGCAACCTTTGGGTTCGTAGCCGAATGACATAATCACAAGACAAAAGAAATTTCTCATGTCTCGTAGCTGTTATCTGGCTTATAAAGCATCACCACAAGGTAATTAGACCTAGAAAACGTAGACATTTTATTGCGATTTCTTCTGATAGTAATCAAAGTGAGAGTGATTTTGAGTGGGAGAAAACGACAAACCTAAATTGTATAAATTTAGTGTTGCATCTGTTGGTGGTATAAATGAAAACGTAATAAATTTTACTAGCCAAACAATTTTATGCCTTGACCATTTCAAACACTATCATGTTGTGCAAAATAATTAGATTCCATTCCTCTTATTTTTGTTAATCTATAATGAAAAAATTCTTTATTTATGCAATATTGCTTTTATTGTTCATATTTTGAAACATTTTCATTTAAATACTATCAAAAGACATTTTGGTGATAAGAACGCATTTTCCACTTTTCTGTGTGATGCAAATGGGTTAATTTATGAAGAATGTATTGTGTAATTGTAACAACATTCAGTAAATAAATCTGAAATGTTTGTATAGTAATTGGATTACATTTCGCTGCTGCCATTCATCAATAAATAATAACAGTGATTTCTGTGCCTCATAAGTAGCATTTTACATACATAGGTGAAGATTTATGATTTTGGAGAAATTGGAAAAGCGACAACTAAATCCATAGTATTGGTGTTCTTTACGTCATCATCTGAAAATTGCCAAGTAGATACATATTCCGTAAAAATCAACAACGACTAGATATTCTAATTCATGAAAAGATTCTGTTTTCTATTTTAATGGTAATTATATAATACTAGCCGCCTTTGGCGACCAGCCGGTTCGCAAATCTTAATGTTCGTTTAAATTTTAATAATTAAATAGGTTGAACCGGAATTTAACCCCCTTCTCCGCCAAGTTGCGATAACGCTCCAAAGATGGCAATCTTTATTATGCACTATAATTGAACATCTGCTCCTTTGCTTTTGAACATTTCGCAAGGTCGTTGTTGGCGATTTTTAAAAATTGCTCCAAGCAGGAGGTTAAACTCCGGTCGTACCATTAAATATTTTACGCAATTCCAACTTTATTAGATTCTTCGGCAAAATATTTTAAAACTTCAAATTTTGATAGTCATATAATTCACTCATAATATTATAAGGGCCTTCAGTCATAGCCTGAGTGTATCTCTCTATTTTTCTGTTACCCCTCGTAGAAATTATGCTTTAAATTAAAGTGTAAAGGATTAATCTGCAATTAATATAATAATATTTTTTACTGAAACAAAGCATTTTTTTAATACTATGATTATTGATAATAGAGTCACTGAGCGTTTAAACTTTATGGGCACTAAAGAATATCTTTCTTAATTTATGTAATATCTCAAGAATTTGTCAACAAAAATTTCTCAGATTCATCCTGAACAGATCGATTCATTAACAATGTTTCATTTTAAATGCATCAAACACTAAAAAAATAAAATGAATCGTTTAAAATAATCGGTCGAAAACAGGTTTAAAAAAATACTTAAAAAACGATGTACTTAAAACTATAAGCATATACAAAAAAGTATATAACTAACATAAATACAATTTAATTACAAAAGCATCCAATTAACCTAAAAATAATTTAAATCATTGAAAATAGGTTAAAAAAACTACTTAAAAAACGATGTACTTAAAACTATAAGCATATACAAAAAATATATAACAAACATAAATACAATTTACTTAAAAAAGCATGCAACTAACCTAAAAATAATTTAAATCATCCATTGGTTGCCATGTCAACAGTCAGAAAACAATGCGCATGCGTGAATTTTCTTCGCCAGTTACGTTAACGCAAGTGCGTGAATTTTTCTACGCCAGTTGGGGTAACGCTATGCAGATTATACATTTTTAATTTCCTTTATTCTGTGTTATTTTAATTCAAAAGTACTTCAGAATGAATGTGAAACATGGATTAATTAACAATGTTTAATTTTAAATGCATAAAACATTAAGAAAATAAACAGAATCGTTTGAAATAATCCGCCGAAAAATGTTAACCCTAGCCTCAATTCTGTTGGAAGAAAAAAATAACTGAAAGTTGGCGGTGGGGAAAATGGAAGATTTTTTTGGCGGAAAAGTTGGCGGTGGGGAAAATGGAAGATTTTTTTGGCGGGAAAGTTAGTTTTTAACTAATAATTAAAATTCTAATTAAAATTTCAAAAAAAGGGACCCCAGGTGCACATTTCCGACCTCTAAGGTATACATGTACCAAATTTGATAGCTGTATGTCAAATGACCTGGCCTGTAGAGCGCCAACACACACGCACACACATTGAGCTTTATTATAAGTATAGATATAGATATAGATGTTATATTATGATTTTTTAATTTTATCGTTTGCGAAAATACTAAATGGAAGTATGGTAGTTCATGAAAAACTCGGATTAAAGATTTTAGATATCTACTTGTTTTAAGCCTCCTTTAGCCCGAAAAACCAATTTTTTAAAAATTTTGACACCTTGTGTGTGAATGTTGAATGAGAAGACAGAATTTTCTCAATTGATGAATTCTGATATATGACTTTCACACTAAAATTGCAGATTTCTTTCAGATCCCATATATAGGATGTCCGTCCATTCTTGTGTATGTGAACGCTATAACTCAAAAACAAAACAAAGTAGGAAGAAAAATTTTATTATAAAATCTTTACACTCATATTAAAGATTTTTAATCTAATTTGATCTAAATTATCAATTTGTTGGTAGTTTTTTTGAATGGTTGTTTGCATATGAATATGACAATTTAAAAATAAAACAAACTAGATAAATAAAATTTGGTGCATATCTCAACATCGAAACTGTAAATCTACAACGAATTTTGAACTCGCTGGAAAGAAATACCAATTTTTTAAACAGAAATTTATATCAATTTTACTCGCTTTATATGATTCATGTTTGATTTTATTCGCTATTCTACGAAGATAAACACAAAACGTGCCTTATTATATATGAATGCGAAAAAAATTGAGAGAAGACAGTCTCTAGTCTTGCAAATGTGCAAAACTGCATAGGTTTCAGATTTTTATTCAGTTTTTAAGACAGTAGATGACATGATGGTTTGAATATTGTTTTTTTGCCTTTATGCACTATTAACAAAATCCGAACTTCTTTAGCATTCACACATTGATTGGATTACCAGTAATACAATCTTAGAACTCGGAATTACTTTCCAATAGGTTGTTTTTTTAATAAAAGTTTCAATAAAAAAATAAAATACAATTGTGTACAGCTTCTGCATCCTATTTAATTTGTTACTATATCAAAAACAACCGATATTTATCGACTGAAATCGGTTACAAAAAGGCCGAACACGTAACATCGATCCTTTTTACTCGGAATGTATGGTTATTTCAGCCATTAGCGAATCGATTTATGTTAATAAATTATGTCCAGGAGTTTTCCTACGACAGCTGATTTTACTGCAAACGATGAAGTTGATGGGATGCGTGGTAAAAATCACCTGCCATGACAGCAGGTTCGATGACAAAGCAGTTAAAAATGAAGTGTTTTGAAAACTCTGTGAAGAAAACAAATACAACATTTAAAAAAAAGCATTATCCCTTCATTATCGAAACGTATTATAAATCTTTTGAAGGCGTATTATACAATGATTTATTTAAAGTGCTGTATACCGAAAGGTTATAAAAATTTATTTACATTAAAAAGACATTATTTTAAAAATATTTAAAATTTTAAATTGTCATTGTTATTCGTATTAATATTTGGTTATTATTTATTATTTAATTAGATTACTAGTTATCTATTATTTACTAAAACTGAGGAA
Source organism: Argiope bruennichi (assembly GCF_947563725.1). NCBI lineage: Eukaryota > Metazoa > Arthropoda > Arachnida > Araneae > Araneidae > Argiope > Argiope bruennichi. The sequence goes on along the minus strand of NC_079159.1, from coordinate 7,597,051 downwards.
TATTAAAAATATTTCAATATCGTTTATAGTTTAATAATTGGGTCTGTTATACATGTTTAAGATAGGTGCCCACTTTAAAAAGTTTTTTTTTTTTTTTTTTTTTTTTTTTTTTTTTTTGCGAAAATGTGAATTTTTTTATTTGAACAATTTTTTTTTTATAAAATCCTAAGAATACTGTTTCAAAGTCCATTTTTGGAAAAGTTACATTTATGTTTATGTTTGACCTTATATACATTTTAATGCTATTTATATCTTTAAAAGCTATTTTTTCCAATTCTTATCATTGTTAGAATTTTCTTATAAAAATTCATAAATTAAAATGCAACGCATATTTCTTATTCAAATTTGGTATAATAATTTATCAATAAGTGCTGCAGTTCCTGAACTAAAGAATAAGTAATCAATTCATTTAGAAATATTCTTTGTTTGTTTTAATACTTCACAATTGAAATTTCCTGTTATTTATCAATCGAACCCGATATTTAAAGAGCGGACAGAAATACAGCTTATTTTATTTAGGTAATGTATTTCTTAAGCTATGTATAAAATAGTAAGAAAATAATTTGATGTCTTTAAACTAAAAGCTTTATATATCATTTTAACCAAAATAAAAAGTCCTCCATTCAATGTTTAAAAAATTTTATCATTTTACTGGTATATTTTAATTGCACACGTTTTTTTTTTATATTTATTTCGTACAAAGGTATAAAAATGTAACAATTTTAGAGCGTTTTTCAAAAAAAATCATCTCAAACGTAGTCAAATATCTTAAAATCCAGTTTGCTTTAATATGATTTTTTATTGCAGTCCCATTGGTTAGGTTACAAATTAGTTTAGTTCTTTTTGTGTTGATTTTAAAGAAAATTAGAAAATTATAAAATTTCTAAAAAAAAAAAAAAGAATTGTAGTGAAAGATGGTCATTAAATAATCTGATTTCATAAACAAGTAGCAATAATTCAAAAAGAAAATACACAGTGAAACTTGGCTAATTCAGAAGTTATTAACTCGAATTCATCGTATTTTTCTTAAAATACGAAACAAACAGCAAAATTATAAATGTGTTTCATAAATTAATCCACATACGAAACTGATTTAATCGGTTTTGTATAGAGTTCTGGAACTCCGCATCGCTCTATTAAACAGTATTCCATGCTAACATAATCAATATGGAATGCTATCATCCAGAATAATGATACAGTGCCATGCGATTCTGTCGATTATACAGTTTATGAAGTCAATAGCAAATGAGAGTACTGGAAACAAAAATCCTATCTCTCTGAAGCATCCCCAGTACATTCCGTGAGATTAAGTCTTTAGATTAAGTTGCTGTTTCATGAAATAAATGTTTGGTGCTGAAAATATAATCCTTTGATGAGTCTTTCATGATCTCGAATTATTTTTTTTAATGAAATTACCACTTATAGTCTTCATCTTTATAGACTTCCACCGCCACCATTCTGAATGAAAAGGCAAGGAAATCTACAGGGTGGTTATAATTAAACTGCCCCTGTAAGCAGCATCGTACAACTCAAACGGGTGAACGGAATGCAACGAAATTTGGTATATAGACTATACACGAGATGGAATTTCGAGAAAAAAAGTTCCAAAATCTCTACCAGATGGTGCATTTTCCGGAAAGACATTAATTTTGACGCAATAAACGACCAAGACGGAATACAGAAACAATATTAACATTTAATTAGTTTCAGATCACCTTGTCGTCGAACCACATTAAGTAACGGTAAGGAAAAAATAGCAGTACGCTGTTTGAGAGAAAAAAAAATACAGTTCAGTTTATATAAACAAGAAAAGAGTAGAACGAAATTGCACAAGAAGGAACAGTTGTTAATCGGTCCAGGATGGTGTAGGGAAATATGGTCCATGTGACCACCCTCCTTCACCTGCAAAATTTCAAGTCGATGGGCAGTGTGTTCAACAACAGATCGTAACTGATCAGTTGTGATGCTTCGCACATGAAGCGCTATGGAGTTCTTTAAGACATACCGTCATCATTATAGCTGGAAATATCCACATAAAACATGACAACGACTGCAAACGTTTCTTACCTTAACCTGTTTTGCATAAAGCTTCCTCTTCGCAAGCATGCAAATCTCGACAATTTTTCCTAGAACTGACAGCTTTTCCCGCTTTTACATTTTATTACTCATGATTCTTGTTCTGGATTGTTAATATTGTTTCTGTATTCCGTTTTGGTCGTTTAGTGTTAAATTTAACGTTTTTCGGGAAAAGCGTCCTCTGGTGTACCTTTTAAAACTGAATTTTTTTTTTTTTTTTTTTTTTTTGAAATTCCGTGAGCGCATCTCGTGCATAGTCTATGTACCAAATTTCGTTGCAATACTTCATTCGTTTGAGTTGTATGATCCTGTTTACAGGGAAAGTTTAATTATAACCACCCTGCATATGTAAACGAAGAAAGAAAAAAAATACTCATTCTAAACACAGATACTCCCTCCATTATATGATGTCAAATGCTTATTATTTATTCTGTATATTTTGGAATACCTACATCTTAATTACCAATGTTTAAGTTGCACACCTTATCACATTTTTCCTATATCTCATATTCATAAAATTCCACATCCTCATCTTATTACGGATTTAATATTTTTTTTACTTTATTTAATCTAATGTATAAAAAAACATATTTCTAAATTCTAACTTTTTTCGCTGGTAGTTTTTCTTTCTTTCTTTTTATTTCGAAGAATAAAGGAGGTATTGAAATCGCCAAAAAATCCGAACTTGAGATTTTGGCGGATTTTCACATTTCAGACCTCCCTGAATTCGCAAAACATATTTTTGACATTATGTTGGGGAAAGCTATCAGCCCACCATTTAATCATAATGTCAGTTTTCTAAATAAGTTTATTTTCATAATCCTCTATTTACGTTAATTACTTTGAAAAAATGACCCTAAACTCATTTATTATAAACCAAATTAGAGTAAATATTAGAAATAAATATTTACAGCAAAAGAACCAAAAAGAAATAATGAATCCGGTCTGAAGAGTTTCTCAAGGCCACCCTCAGGCTAGGATTCAAACCAGGGATTTTTTCTGTGAGGGGTCTGACTTTGGTCCAACAAACTGACCCTTCGTGACCCGAAAATCCCAAGAAATGGAGGTTTTGGTGATAAAATTAGTATCAAAAAATTAAAGATAATTATGCAATAACAAGTAAAATCATTTCCAAATTTAGTTTTATTTTGTACCTGAAAGGAAAGAAATCTCTTGCCTCAACAATCTGGAATCTTCGAATCAAATCCAAATGATTTTACTTGTTATTGTATAATTAATTTTGTGATACTAATTTTATCTCTAAAACCTCCATTTCTTGGGATTTTCGGGTCACGAGGGGTCAGTTTGTTGGACCAAAGTCAGATCCCTCACAGAAAAAATCTCTGGTTTGAATCCTTGCCTGAGGGTGACCCTTGAGAATGTCTTCAGGCCGGATTCATTATTTCTTTTTGATTCTTTGGCTGTAAATATTTATTTCTAATAATTATTCTAATTTGGTTAAGTTCATTTGTGTTTTAGTTGTAGCAGCATTAGCGCTCTCTAAATACAATGTATATTTTATTATATAGATTCAGGAAATATTATATAGGTGAATTTTCATGTTGATTATTTTTGGATTGATAGTTTCTTATTATAAACATGTATCTCGAATCAAAATTCCAATCAGTTTTTTAAGTCTTAAATACAGCCTATCCTTAGTATGAAAATTATCTCCCCCCCCCCCCCTCTTTTTGTACTTGTTCAAGACAAATACGTGTGTGTACCCTTCTAACCCAGAGGTAGAATCTTTGCTGTGAATTTTAAAGATAATAAATCCGGCACTCGATTCTATCCATGTCTCTAAATAGGAATTTGAATTTTCAACATTCATCCAACCCGAACATGAAAATTTGCTTATCTTTTTTTTAAATTTTCGAAGTAAATACATCTGGTGCTATTTTCAATTTGGGGTTTTAGAGTTTGCCCTCGATTCCATCCGCAATTCACCAGGTATCCGAGTCGTTAAAAATGTTATTGTAGTCAGAAGTTATCACATTCCCGCTACGGATGCATTTTCTTAATTCGAATTCTTGTTTTAAATTAATATCCTATAGATAAAAGCATTTCGCTAAATGCATTCATCTTCCTTGATAAGGGTCTATCAAAACCACCACATAAAAGTAAACTGCCCCGAATGTTCACATTTTTATTTTCAAAATCCTACACATGAGTATTTTGTGCTCATAGTACAGTGAAAGCAAAAAGGGTAAATATTTTAGAAGCCCCCCTTCCTCCCTTTTTCAACTAACTGAAACCAAAATTTGGCGAAGAACAATCATTTTAGTTAGAAGATCAGATACCAAATTTCATTTTTCTAAAGTTAGTGCAATACAATGTGCCGATTTCTAATTCAATGAATCACCATTTGCAAAGACAGGTGTTCCTGCTGCACGGTGTGGTCAATACTTGATTCATTTAAACTTAATCAAATGCTTGGCGTTTTAAGAGAGCCAACTCATGGCAGAAGAATAAATTGCAATCGCTATTGATTTATTGGGATTTTTTTTCTCATTTCAATTTAATTATTAAAAAAATGAGATATAAGATATATCTCTTATCTAATTAACGACGGCAGAATGATTCGTCCGTCTATAAGTCCACACAAAATAATGGCTTACTATGAATATTCGAGGTGTTATTCAGGGCCGCGGTGACCTGGTGGAAAGGTCTCAGTTTCGGAACCGGAGAGTTTCAATTCGAGACTCAATTCTACCGAAAAACGGCCGTGTAAGCGTGTCTGGTGCATGTTAAACGTCTTCCGTGGGGCCAAACGTCTTCCCGTGGTGTGGTGTGGAAGTTTAGAGAGGTGATACCAGCTCAGGTGTCGTCCTTGTCATTTGATCACTGTTCAAAATGATGAGGACCATCACAAAATAGTCCTAGTGTTGCTTTAAAACGGGATGTTAGTATAACTAAACTAAACTAAACTAATTCGAGATGTTGTTCTTTTGCCTCTAGAGTAAAAGACCTACAACTAATGGTACATCTTCCAACATGAACGAACAGTGACATTGAAAGCTCGCTGCTGGAAAACCAGCCACGCAGCGCTAAAAAAATATTTAACGTTCAACGTTAGAAAGTGTTCGTAGCATCGCTTCAGTCGATCCATGCTAGAATCATCCCGTTTATATACATGCGAATGTAGAGATGGACATGGTCAGCTCTATCCCATGTTTGATTTTCAAATGTCACACAGATCTACTCTTTAGATGGGTAAAATTTAATACATAATTTTAATATCTAACTTTTTATATCTTGTACTTATCGTGTCCACTTGCATACGGACGGATAGGCTGACGAAATCTCTGAATAGATTTCATTCAAAGACTGACAGAAATCTACAAATTGATTGTAAAGTTCGCAAGACAAATCTCATCCCTCTAGTTCAAGGCCTTTTTTAATCATCGCATTCAAAGAGAAACAAATATAATTCTAATAATGTGCTTTTCGCATTTTGGGAGTATTAAAACTTGGAGATTCTCGAACATCTCGACGACGTTATTTTTATTGTATACTTAGTAAACGATACAAGCTAATGAGTTACAAATACAAGTTTTATAATAACAAGTAATGAGTATAATAACAAGTAATGAGTATAATAACAAGTAATGAGTATAATACAAGTTATATAATAACAAGTAATGAGTATAATAACAAGTAATGAGTATAATACAAGTTAATGAGTACAAAAATACAAGTTAATGAGTGCAAAAATACAAGTTAATAAGTTTAGCGCAAAAAAAAAAAATTAATTTTAAACAAATTAAGTATTTACGTGAAATCATTTTATATCATTTGCTTTCATTAAAAATATTTCCAATTAGAAACCTGTGAACTCAACTTCAATAAATGTGGCAATGAATGCTGTGAAGATTGGATTTGTTTATGCTTTAAAATCTATCTAAATGACTTCAACATGATTGATATGAGAAGATATGCTCGAAAAATTTAAGAACAAATCCAGCAAATTCCCTTTTTGCCGTCTGAAGGCTAAATTCATGCACGTGCTGTTGTCGTCAAAGTTTGGTTAAAGTTTAAGCTCGAAAGTGCATTAAAATGAAATGGAAATATTCTGTTTGAATAATTTCATCATAAGGCAAATAAATTCGTAGCCAGAATATAGAGTAAGAAAAGATAACAGTTGAATCAACTCGCACACGCGCATTAGTCATCAGATTAGCATTTACAAAAGCCTTCTAAAAGTGTCCAGAATTATCTTTACTTTCTATTTTCGTTCCTTCTGACGATTTTAAGTTTTTTATCCTTTTAAAATTTCAATATGTTTTCTTTGAATAAAGTTGTGACTGTATACGTCAAACAGAGTTCAAATGTGCATATCATTAAAGGTATAATCTTACAATGTTTAGAATTTTCTTATCAAATGTGAATACCAAAGTGCCTGCTCGAAGAATCTTTGGAAATATGAACACTTTAGTTTCAGAGAAGAAATAATTGAGTAAATACAAAATAAAAGTATCTCTGCGCGCGATGAATTTCATTCGAAATGTGATGCAATCCTGCAGTTTTATTATAACAGCCTACATGCCAGAACTCATCAACATAATTCTCTGAATTTTTCAGTTTTCATATTTATAAATTTAGACTAACAGACATTATTCCAAAATGGCTGTTTTGTGAGTAAGGGAAGGTTTCAATATTTGAAATTCATCCTGATCTCGAAGTCAAATTCCTCAAATATAGGAATCATTTGTTGTAAAAGTATGAAGTATTTTTTTTCTTTTTTTGAACAAAATATGCAGCTTTTCAGATTGATAATTTGTCCATCTGTCTATTTATAAATATGAGAATTCGAAAACTCAAAAACGCAGCAGATATATTTTATGAAATTTTTTATGAGGTCTTGACACAAAAATTATAGATATGTAGTAAATTTTTTATTTAGTCGACAGAAGACCTCATAAAATATATATGCAATTCCTAATAAAATATTTCATAATGTATGCTATTCCTAATAAAATATTTCATAATGTATGCTATTCCTAATAAAATATTTCATAATGTATGCTATTCCTAATAAAATATTTCATAATGTATGCTATTCCTAATAAAATATTTCATAATGTATGCTATTCCAAAATGTATATTTTACCCTTGTACATTTCATGGATTAGTTTAATTTAGTTTAGTTATATTTGAAAGATATAAATAAGTGATAGGCAAACGTGCATAAAATATTTACCCACCCTGGAATCAGAAAGACAGGTTCTTCCATCTGTTGGAGCATCTTTTCACTTTCTCATATGCGAATTATAAAGGAAATATTATAAAAAATTCGAACTGAAGATTTTGAAAGCTCTACACATTTTAGACCTTTCTGACTCTGAAAAACAAATTGTTGGCATTATATCAGACCGCATGTGAAAATAATGACTCACAAATGCTTTGGACTAGATGGTTGAAATTTGGTATTTGCCATTATGACTTAATAAGTAGATTTCTGTCAAATTTTGAAGGTAATCTATTTACGGGAAGGCTGAACTCCGAAACACAAAGAACTGGATAGATAAAATTTGATGCACAGATTTAGCATTTGAAATATATCTTCTTATGTCATTTTGAACCAAATCTGACGAAAAATTGACTGTCTATTTGTACTTTTAAATGCACGTAAACTCATAAATGGAATGATTACAATCAGTACAATTCGATATATCACCGTGTGGCTAGTACTATAATTCCAAGTCAAATTTTGGTCTCATTCAGTGAGCAAAAAAGACATTGCAAATAAATATTCGCACGATAGATTCAGTGTTAATTTCAGATTCATGACGAAGATCTACATTTTGTATCTATTGTTCACTAACGCCATGCAAAGCATTTGGGGCCTTACCTAAGATCCATAGTGCGGGGGATGCACAAGAAGTGGGGGACAAGATCTTATTTGGAGAGAATGCGAGAATGGTTTAGTTTTATACATAAAAGCATGAGGCATCTGACACAGAAGACTCTATACAAACTGGAAAAGGAAAAAAGAAAGAGGAAGTATTGATTATCAATTAACCATAAAGGAGAATGTGTGCATGTATGTGTTGATGCTAAACGGGACAAACCTCTTGAAATGAAAGCTATCAAATTTGCCACAAATATATTTTGGAGGACGAGAATAAGCATTCTAAAAAGTTTTTTTTTTTGAAATTTTAATTTCTATAAAATTAAGCAAGATTTTTTCGGTTTTCTAATTTTTTTCATATTTCTCAAAGATATTATCGGACAAAATTAATTTTTAGACAGTTTTAAAAATTTAAAAAAAAATGTCTAGTGATAACACTTTAGCTGCAATGCAGATTTTTCCAATTTTTTTTAAGAAATATATATTTAATAATGATTTTTGGCTGCGATGAAATTCAAACCATTTCAATCGCTTCATCAAATTTTTTATTGCGTGAATTTCTTACATAATCAAAAGACAAGGAAGAAAGATTTTTTCCAGATATCTCTCCATACCAATTTACAAGAGTATATCAAAAAAATATACATGACCGTGAAAGATCTCGTGTATTTTGAAATATATTACATAGATAACCTTTTAATGGTAGTACAATATCCTGGAAATAGATTCCATTACAAAGACAATAAGTAGATCAAGTGTATAGCTATTAAAATGGCACGGATTTAATCTCTCACAAATGTCGTGCTTAAATATATTTTGTTAAAAGAATCATAACAATTAAATTAGGCTTAAAAGGTATAACTGCATCTAAAACTGCTAAATATTTCTGACAAACTATCGGTCTCCAAAGGCTTGTTGTTAAAAAATTATAAATTTAAAAATAGTTACTTAAATGCTATTCTTTAATCCCTACTACTTATGCATTTCAGCGTTACAATAACCTATAGATATTTATATTAAATAAACGGTTAGACATTAAATGAATTTTAAACTGCACCAAAACAAAAAAACAATCCACAAAATGAGTAGTGATGGTTAGACCAGTGCATTTAAATCTGGAAATGATGCTTTGTCCGACAGAAAATCCGATTCCCGCATTCATCATTAAAATGAAATGAAAGTCCCGCATTAGCAAGATGGGTAATCAGTTTCATTATGATACGTTCAGATAACGCCCGCCTTACGGTTTCGCTTCGCTTTTTTCAGTCTGTGTGAGTCATTATCTAATGACTGAGTTCCACCAAAACGCGGAAGTTCCTTCCGTTTCCAAACACTGGCCATGATTGCCGAATCGATAGTTTTCTACGCTCAGGAACTGTTCAAACTTGGATCCGTTTTACTCCGGTTCTTTTCCGATAAAGACGACTTACTTGGAAAAGTTCGAATTTTTGATTTCCCGGTTACATTCATATATAAAGAGAAAAATACTGAAATCGACATATATATAGTTGAAATCTGCTATGGCAAAATTCAAGTTATCATGCGAGAACTTTATTTTTAAGTCGTTGTTTGTCTTAATTAATTTAAGTCGTTAACCAGTTTAAACCGGTTTGAAACAATCACGTGACTATTAGATTTTGCAAGCGTCAATATTTAGAAAAACGATCGTTTTGATTTGTTTTTATCGCAAAATCGGTGGAACTCCAAAGCTTTTTATCGAGGCCAGATTATATATATATATATTGCGAAAATCCGTTATAAACTAGTTTGGGCAATCGTTAATTTTTAGAAAAGCGATGTGTTTTTTTTTCGCATTATATATACAATATGCCCTTTATTGATCAGACAGGAGAATCGGGTACATGGCGGACATTCACGCCAAATTGTAACTTTTGCTGGCGATAAGTCGCCAAATGTGACAACCTTCTTTATCATTTTCTAATAACCCTAAAAGCGAAAAATGGATGCCTCAAAAGTGATGAATCGCCCCTTTTTTTGCCTTGCATTTTGAAGCTTCAAAAACCTCAAACCAAAACAACATCATATTCTCACATGATAAAAAAAAGTACTCGAATTTTTCACGTTTCAAATCTCCCAGAATACGAAAAACGCATGGTAATAAATAGTTTGTCTATGAACGCGATAGTTAGTTGAGATAGATGAAACTTGGTATAGGGTTTTGATTCCAAAGTTACCGATTTTTATCTAATTTTATACAAAATCCATTTTGAGGGAATCTGTCTGTCCAGCTGATCCAATTCACAATTTTGCTTCCTCGTATATGAAATAGGCAAAGAGAATGTATTGTAATCGACTAAAATAAAATTAATTTCCGATTGCAAAAACACATTTTTGAAATGATGTCTGCCTGTCTGTGAATAGGATATTTCAAACACGATTTGAGCTAGATAAATAATATTTTCTGTGGCCTCTACTCCAAATTCGTATATTTATACCAAATTTTGCACGAACTCCGTTCAGAAGAAATCTATCTATCCGAATATAAATTAACATAATAATTGCAGAACGAAGAATGCTGGATGGATAAAACTTGGTACGCACATTCAACATCTAAAGTGCGGATGTAGTTAAAGTTTTGCGCCAAATTCATCGAAGTTTTGCGCCATCCATAAATCTGAGAGCATTCACATCCATGCAAATGCAACTACTCGAAAACGGAGCGGCTTCTAGTGAATGAATTTAACATGCGATTTTGTTAGCAAAACTGTAACGCTTTGTTAAATTTCGGCTTCTATCGGTCTAAAAAAGTGTTCAAAATCCATGTTCTTTGTTTTACTATGCCACGCATAATCATTACGAAACATTTTTTTAGAAAATAGTACTTGATATAAGTATACATTAAATAAAAATTATCATTCAGTAGTATTCCTTCTTTATTATAACCCCTTGAAGTAAAAACAAATAATATATAAAAAAAAATTTTAAGTCAATTCCTACTTAGGTCAACAAAATAACATTTTATTTTAGTTCATTTTTATTAAATAATTACAATTAATATAAATATGTCTATACATATAACAGAATTACAATATTAAACGGCAAAAAAATAATATAAGTCTATATATATATATATAATATATAGGGAGAGTATGAACTAATAGTGGGAATTGAAAAAACTGTATTAACATCAAGTGTCATCCACTAAAAGTTTTATATATTACTTATTAAAATGTTTATCTTGGCTACCCTATGGCGAATTTATTTAAAGTATTAAACATTAATTAAATTTAATGAATGAATTAATATTCTAAATTAAATAATGAATGAAGAATTAAGTCAAATAATATGTAAAACAATTTTTTTAATTGAATTCGTGCTTATTTTCTTATATTATTTATATATATCTTACATTATTTATGATCGGGTGTCGCGTCAGTAATCTCAGAGCTTGGCGACGGATTCAGCGACTTTAGCGACCAAATAGAAATGACTGGACACATTTAATTAATTAATTAATTAATACTTGGAAAAAAAGTGTATTAACATCAAGTATCATCCACTACTTGATGGATTTAAAAAAATGTATTTGAACTTGAGTGGATGATTAAAAAGTATTTTATTAACGATTGAAAATTTGAACAAGATATATAGGGAGAGTGTGAACTAATAGTAGGAATTGAATAATTATTCTTGTATGATATGCACGAAGCATCATTGATTTGTTTGGAAGAAAAGTGTGGAGAAACGGTTTAATTACATTTTTTTGGACAAGATTCTCCATTATTGTAGTTTTTTTATAGAAAGTCAAAAGATGAAATTTAAATGATTCGTGTTCCTATTTATAATAATTGTATCCGTTCAATAAAATGTACTATAATTTACTAAATATCCGAATTATTGAAATCGTTTCTTTTTCGATGAAATATTAGAATATCGACTTAAGATATATTAGCTTAAGAGAGCGATTAGTGCTATTTATACAAATGAAAAAAAATATCAAAGCATATTTTTAAAAGACATTTTTTTATAGCATATTAAAAGAAATTTTTTTGACATTTAATTGTCTTACGCTTTTTATTTTCTCGCATACGAAGTATAAAGGAAGTATCGTCATTGTCAAGAAATTCGAACTGGAAATCTTGACTCATCTCTACGTTTTAGTCCTCCCTGAGTTCGAAAAATACAATTTTGGAAAATGTTCGTCTGTCTGCCTGTAACAAAGATAACTCAAAAATACATTTTATCTAGATGGATGAAATTGAGTATACGTAGAATTCTATCAAATTTTGAGTAACATCCGTTTACTAGAAACCTGTCTGTCTCCAGTTCTTGGAATATAAATTAACGCAATAATTGCAGATGAAGAGAGCTAAATGGATAAAATTCGATACACAGATTTAATATCTGTATTGCAGACTCCCGTCACATTTTATGCCGAAACCAGTATGGGGTTGACCGTCTGTCGGTTTGTACATTTAAGAAACATGCAAAAACGATAACTCAAAAAGGCAATGATATCAAATTTGGTATGTGATTTTGGGACTACAATAATATTAGCGAATTTGATCTCCCAAAACTGTAAGAAATTCGTTTTGAATTTCTGGGGACATGTCAGTGATTAAAATGTTGCTACTGATTTTAATTTTTCCAAAATGAAGTTCATGAAGTACAGAATTATACTTTGCGATTAAATACATCCATTCTAAAAATTTATTTCGATTTTCTCTATGACTATGTAAGTCCAAATTTTGGTTTTCAAGGCCATTTTTGTTTCCTCTGCCACAAGGACTTGCTCTTTCTTGTCGGTGGTCTGTCCTTCCTAATATCTGTTCCCTAAATTCTTAAATTTACAATAATTTTGATTATGTAATGTACTTTATTTGTGACTTGAAGCTATAGGCTTCCATTTGCACCCATTATTAAACCCATCAGATGAACATAACTTTGAATCCATCCGGTATGTTTATATTCTCAAACGCATGGCAATAAAAGAAAAAATAGCGATGTTTTGAATGAGAATAAACCGTCTAAATATGTAAAATTCTTTCGCTATTTGTCAATTTTCGATAAAAACTATTCTCAGGTCAGCTATTTTGTTTTTCCATTGAATGTTAAAGAGCTCGACTCTGAATATGTTACCGTTAATGCATCAATAAAATTAGTATTTATTTACTGATCTTGCCTTGCTGAATGAGCAGCAATCGCATATTTTTATTCATATACTCGGTATATACATACTTTATTCAATACTACCTTATTCATATACCCATTTACGGATATCGTCTAAGTACTGGTATTGGCAACAGTGATACTGATGGTGTATTAGTTTTTGCCTCTAAGTTTCAGTTCAGATCACAAGATATTATTTATCGTGGAAATTTTTCCCCGCCAAAAGTGTCGTCCCTACCGCCCACGCTATTGCCTTTTATCAGTCGATCTGAATTTCTCTGCTTAACTGAGTGCGATAACTAAAAACCGCAGAAAGGAGTTGAATCTCATTGTATGATCTTTAGATCGAAATTTTTGAAGCATGTCTAATTTTGGATTAATTATGACTTTTTTTTTATGCCCAAACATGTGAATACGATAATTAAAAAGCACAGCAAGCAAGATTTATAAAATTTGGCATGTTGTTTTGGCATCAAAGCCACAAATTTTCGTCAAAATGTGTATGCCATAATGGTCGAAAAGAGATCCAAATAGCATAGCCTATTGTCTTCATTTCTTACAAAGCAAAATACAAAACTAACTATACTAAGTAAGTATAGGAAAAATCGAAAATAGATTCTCGTTGGTTAAAATCTGTTTCCGCTAACATTATTTCTAATTACTTTAATTATAATAATAAGCTTATTATTACTAAGAGTTTTTGGTGACGAAATGTTTGCTCACCATATTATTAATACAATGGGCAAACAACGAGTCGCCAAATTGGTATGTGTAGGACATAATGAATTGTTGGTCGATATTAGTAATAGCGTGATTTTTCTAATATCAATCAACTTTAAAGAAGAACATCATGTCAGACCAATTAAATTATTTTTACGAATAAACATAGGAGCATTCTGATTGATTAGCAAAGCTGGTAACATGGAGTTGGTCCAATTGTTGAGGTTTAGGGATTTGCCAAGTTAATGGGGAACTGACCATTGATGTTGTTCCTGTATATATATATATATATATATATATATATATATATATATATATATATATATATATATATATATTCCTAAACATGGAAAATGTATGGGGAAGTAGAATTTTAAAGATTTCTCTTATAAATGGCAGCATTGGTGATAAAACTAATTTTATTTTATATTTCATATAAAATAAAATTCTAGAAATCAAATTATTGGTTATGGCTGGGAGATTGGTCTGTTGGCTTTCCTATTTATTTAAAGTAAATCGATTGAAAATGAAATAAAATTACTAAAAATGTGTTTAAAATTACCAAAATTATCTACCTATCTTTATCAGCTATGCCATTAATTGATTTAATATAGCCTATTTTAATCTATATATCTATATACTTATAATAAAGCTCAATGTGTGTGTGTGTGTTGGCGCTCTACAGGCCAGGTCATTTGACATACAGCTATCAAATTTGGTACATGTATACCTTAGAGGTCGGGAATATGCAACTGGGGTCCCTTTTTTTGAAATTTTAATTAGAATTTTAATTATTAATTAAAAACTAACTTTCCCGTCAAAAAATATCTTCCATTTTCCCCACCACCAACTTTTCCGCCAAAAAAATCTTCCATTTTCCCCACCGCCGACTTTCAGTTATTTTTTTCTCCCAACAGAATTGAGGCTAGGGTTAACATTTTTCGGCGGATTATTTCGAACGATTCTGTTTATTTTATTAATGTTTTATGCATTTGAAATTAAACATTGTTAATGAATCGATCTTTCAGATTCATTCTGAAGTACTTTTCAATTAAAATAACAAAGAATAAAGGAAATTAAAAATTTCTAATCTGCATAGCGTTACCCTAAATTGCGTAGAAAAATTCACGCATTTGCGTTACCGTAACTGGCGAAGAAAATTCACGCATGCGCATTGTGTTCTGACTGTTGACATGACAACCATTATCAACGGATGATTTAAATTATTTTTAGGTTAGTTGCATGCTTTTGTAAATAAATTGTATTTATGTTAGTTATATATTTTTTGTATATGCTTATAGTTTTAAGGACATCGTTTTTTAAGTAGTTTTTTTAAACCTGTTTTCGACCGATTATTTTAAACGATTCATTTCATTTTCTTAATGTTTGATGCATTTAAAATTAAACATTGTTAATGAATCGATCTGTTCATGATGAACCTGAGAAAATTTTGTTGACAAATTCTTGAGATATTACATAAATTAAGAAAGATATTCTTTAATGCCCATTAAGTTTAAACGCTCAGTGACTCTATTATTAGTAATCATATTATTAAAAAAAATGCTTTGTTTCAGTAAAAAATATTATTATATTAATTGCAGATTAATCATTTACACTTTAATTTAAAGCATAAATTCTACGAGGGGTAACAGAAAATTAGAGAGATACATATCACGTTATGATTGAAGGCCTTTATAATATTATGAGTGAGTTATATGACTATCAAAATTTGAAGTTTTAAAATATTTTGCTGAAGAATCTATTAAAGTTGGAATTGCGTAAAATATTTAATGGTACGACCGGAGTTTAACCTCCTGCTTGGCGAAATTTTTAAAAATTGCCAACAACGGCCTTGAGAAATGTTCAACATTAAAGGAGCAGATGTTCAATTATAGTGCATAATAAAGATTGCCAGCTTTGGCGCGTTATCGCAACTTGGCGAAGAAGGGGTTAAACTCCGGTTCAACCTATTTAATTATTAAAATTTAAACGAACATTAAGATTGGCGAACCGGCTGGTCGCCAAAGGCGGCTAGTCTTATAATAATCCTATAATAATCTTTTTTTTTTTTCGCAACTGTCTAATAAACTGATCTCTTTACAACGCATAGAAATTGTGAACCTTGAGCAAGATTGAGAGCCCCACAAATGCTCAGATTTTTATTTTCTGATTCCTTTATATAAGCGTTTTGTGATTCGGAGAATGCAAGTATTTTTCTATTATTCGAGTATCTCTCTCGAGATCTTAACAAATCTCCACGTTTTAGACCTCCCTGAGTTCGAAATACACATTTTTGGCAAATATCCTTCTGTCTGTGACATAAGTAACTTAAAATTGGTTTGAGCTAGATATCTGAAATTTGGTATACGGGTTTTACACCAAATTTGCAGATTTCTATCAAATTTTGAGTTAAATCTGTCCTGAGAAAGTCTATCTGCCCGGTTGTTTGAGT
Organism: Argiope bruennichi; assembly: GCF_947563725.1. Taxonomy (NCBI): domain Eukaryota; kingdom Metazoa; phylum Arthropoda; class Arachnida; order Araneae; family Araneidae; genus Argiope; species Argiope bruennichi. The sequence goes on along the minus strand of NC_079159.1, from coordinate 7,580,822 downwards.
ATAAGTCAACAAAATAACTACAAAACGAAAAGAGCTAGATAGATAAAATTTGGTACACAGATTTTACATCTGTATTGTAGATACCTGTCAAATTTTAATCCAAATCCAACAATCGGTTAACTGTAAACGTGATAATTATAATTAACTTAATTAAAAGTTAATTAAACTTAATTAAATATATCAAATTAGATATGGGATTTTGTGACTACAAGTGCAAACTTGTATCAAATGTTTCGTGAGATTGAGAGAAACATGTCTAATGCGCAAATTTTATTTTCGGATACTATTAACGATAGATTTAGTAAAATTGCTAAACTCAAAGTTTGCAATTTGTAACTACTGGGCACCTATGCCATGTAAGGCATTCTTTGGCATGAAAAGTATTTTAGAGAGTACACTAGCAAATTTTAAAGAGACCACGCCACTGGTGGGTTTTTTTTCTTCTTTTTTTTTAAATTATTGTGTTTGCATAGATGAATTTTGTCCGAAATTTGGTATAGATGTCCGAATTTGATTAAACGGCCACGTACCAAGTCACAAATTCGTTGCTATTTTTCCATATTTCTAAAAATTTGTTTTTCAGACAATATGGGGATTCTGAAAATTCCTTGATTAAAATTTTAATTAGCTCCATATATAAAGAGAACAATACATGAACGCATAATTTAAAATGCTTGCTTTTGGAAAAACTTACCGTAAATAAATTTTTTAAATATAATTCAAATTAATTACGGAAAGAAGCAAACAACACTTCCTGAAAATGTTTTAATATGGACTTGCAGATAAATCTCCTGCAGGTATGAAATTCCATTCGATGGTTTTGACATTTGTCTCTTGATTAAAGGTTTCCCATTGCGTTAAATTTTACCCTAAATAACATAAAAGAAGTTGGATGCCTCAAATGCTTTTAATTCGAATTTTTCCTGTTCACATGATGTTAAAATATCACCTTCAATTTCGAATAAAATCGTAATTTTTCTTTATTATTAGTTAAATATATCAGTTTTTTTCAGTTCTCAGTTACCAAAGACAAACTGATTATCAAGACCTTTATTTCACTCAAGGACTTTACATTCATGCAATGCATTCTACCAAGAAAGCATTGAAATTTTTCTCGCCTTTTTTCCTTTCTCATATATGAAATAAGGAAAGAGAAAATATTTTAATCGCAAAAAATATATCCGAATTCGTTTTGATGAACCCTCAAGTTTCGAAGATCCCAAAATGCAAAAAATATATTTTTAGAATTATTCCTACCTGTCTGTGAACACGATAACTCAAATACTTTTCCAAAGAGACAAATGAAAATTAGTATATGATCTCTATTTCAAATTTGTAAATTTCTATCAAATTTTGGAAAAAATCCATGCAGAGAAAGTTTGCCTGTCATTTTGTCAGATTATAAATTAATACGATAACTACAAAATGAAGAGAGCGAGATGGATAAAAGTTAATACACCGATTTAACATCTAAAGAGTAGATAGATATTATATTTGGTACCGAATCCGCCAAGTGTTTGAGCGTCTCTGGGTATGTACATTAACAAGCATGTAAGGGCAGGGTTAGCCTGGTTAGTAGGACGTTGGACTCGCATCCCGCCGGTCCGAAGACTCTCCGTGTGTGTGGCGGCTGGCGCACTAAAAATATGTCGTGGTTACAAAGTCCTCCATGTCCTGAGTAATACTACTGGTTCAGAGGTGATCGTTCTCTGATTAAGATCTAAATTACGATCTGCGGATGAGTGAATGAAATGCATGAATGAAGTCTGCACCGTAAAAAGGGTTGTGAGTCGTTAAGTCGTACTCTTGGCCGTAGTTGGCGTTACTGAAAAAACAGGTGACACTCACTCGGCTTAAATCTCTGACAGATAATGTCAGTAGGCTTGTAAAGTGCCATAAGTCACAACAACAACACACAAGCATGTAAACTCGATAACTCAACAGTGAAATGATTTAAATATATCAAATTTGATATGGGATTTTGTGACCACAGTTGCAGTCCTGTATTAAATTTATGTTTCAGTCTCTTGGTGTGGGGGGGGGAAGCATCCAAATTACGCATTCGGTTTTTCGATATTTGTGAATTAGCCACATCCCCATGATTAATTGCTAAATATAATCGTGAAAGATCGCTCTCTAGTGGACTCTTTTGTAACTATTTTTAGCCAGTACAGTATGATGAATAATACAAAGATACATTTATTCAGACAATGCGAGAAAGTTTAGTGTAGATTATTCCCGCTGATTAAATACTTTGAATACGATAGTTGTGAACAGTTTTGATTTTTTTTTATTGTATAATTGTTGCATTCAAAAAGCTGGATTTGGTGAATGAATTGATTTATTGCCGTTTATACATTGAATTATTATTCTTAAATAATGAAATTTTTTAATGGGATTGATTAGTTCTCTTGTTATTAAAGTTACCCTCTCTTTGCATTCAAATCTTATAAATGTTAAAAATAAATAACCTCCCCATTTTTTTTTCACTTTTCGTTGCTGTATTCCTTTTTAAGTTCAGTTTTCTTAATTCAAAGTTTTTGAATAAGCCGAATTTTTATTTTACTCCCATCAGTTTCGAAGTTCACATACTTTTCTTGCAGGATAACCAATTTCATAACTATAAAAGTATGTTTATCAGCATTTCAGTCTGGCGCTTGAAAACCTGAAATCTGATGCAATCACTTTCAGTTATATTTAATCTAATTATTAAATTTACTGATATCTCTAGAAATTTGAATGAATATCAGTAGCTTAAGATTTCAATTACATTGGAAAACACCGGAAGTCCAATCTTTTACCCATTCAATGTTAAATCCATAAACAAGGTACTGCTGCTTTTCAATAAAGCAATCAATACGCCTCGTAATTAAACTAATTTTAAATTTTAATTACTTGTAAATTTTAATCCTCTCCGCGAGAGGGCACTACCCCTCCTTGGAAGAGAACGGTGGCACCAAAGGATTCAAAATCCCAATCCGTGCACGTTTATCGATTGTATGGGAGCGACCCCCCCCCCCCCTTCTACCCCTCATTCCGGCTGTCACACTCAGATCTTGCCGCTCCGATCAGGAGAGGCAACCCCCTATGTTCGAAGGCATCCCCCTTCCCTGAATTAGGAATTCCGCATGCTGCACGTGTACGTTAATCAATAAATAATGAACAAGGTTTTTGCACGCGCTCGGGAGCAATGCGATTCCTACCTTCCAAGCATTCTATTGGATAAGCTCCCGGATCCTTCTGAAATTCGGGTAAAGAGATCGAGGCTTTGTTAACTGAAGGCCAGGCCCCTCCACACAGGCGCGCTAATGAGCGTTTTGTAGTAAAATTCTTATTAGCTTCATTTAATGTGTGCTATTTGATAGAAGATTGACAAATTAATAATATAGTAAAACAGAGATTGAGTTGATGAATTATTGTCTTATAGTGTGAGAGCATGCTTCATAGATCATTTTACATAAAATTAACACTCTGATTGCCGATGTTTTTTTTTTTAAATCCCTATTTAAATTCTACATTTACAGAAGGGTCAAACATTTTTTTAAACGAAGCGAACTGTTATTATATGCTACCTGATAGTAGCATGCTATAACTTAAATCTATTATAAGCAAGGATAAATAATATACACGCATTAGCCCTCGAAAATCGAGAGATGCAACAACAACAAAAATAGATTGACTTCGACCTGCAGAAATCTTGGGATAAGCAATTGCATCAGATTATTATGAAAATACTGAAATATCGTATCTTGAAAGGAAAATAAGGATGGGCTGGATGATTGCAAGATATCAGATTGTGCTTTTAATCTACGAGGGTTCTAATTAATAATATAGGCTAGAGCAATGGCAAAAAACTCAGTAATAATAAGGGCTCAACAACAATAACAAAATATCTTACACTCTTATTATATAATAATCACTTTTGGCAACCGGCTGATTCGCCAGAGATATTGCTTATATTTGATTTTAGTTAAGTCATTTAGATATAACTTCATGTCAATCATTCCGTCAAATTGTCAGACATTATAGCTTTGTTGTTTTAAACATCTTAAGTATGTTCTGTTCATTGAATACATGAACCTTTTTGATGGCGACTAGCTTTATATAACACACAGCGTTATTAAAAACATAAATGTGCGGTTCATCGATCTTCAAAGTACCATGGTTCTTTATTTATCTTGTAAATTACGCAGATATGAAAACATAGTATATTAAACTAAACTAAGATTCCTTGTTCTTTAGCTTTCACCAATGGAGGAAAACTATGCGATTCATTATTCGTTGTAGCCGTGAAAACGGTTTGAATTTCTAGGCAACAAGATCTTAACAATAACCTATTGTTGAAAATTAGGCAAAAAATATTTTTAAAGAAATCGTCAAAATTCAAGAAAAATGTACATGATATACATGAAATTTATATGATACAGAAATTTATTAAAATTTTCAAATAGAATGGTGTAAAAAATTTTTGTGCAACAATATTTTGGGAAGTTATCGCCTAAGAATATCAAAATTCAGCTTAAAAATTTTACATTCAGTTGCACATTCCCATTCTCTAAGTTAATATGTTTCAAATTCGATAGTTGTAGGTAAAAGTCACTGTAGAGTGCCAACTCATACAAATATACACACTCATACAAGCATATACACACCTCCTTATTATTTGTTGAAGTGAAGTGAGGAGGATTGCATATTAAATTGTTGAATTATTTGTATATATTTAAGAGATAATATATAAAATTTCATCCAACTAACGTCTCATTTTGATGGGTCGTTTTCAAATACATTTAGAAGACTAGAAGGATGTAATATGAAAAATGGCTATCTTAGTGCATGCTAGAGCACTTTAATAAAGCGATTAAAATTACTGCAGTACGATTAAAAGTACTGGATTAAAATTGATAATTATTTATTACTAAATTGATTTCTTTAAGCATGCATGTGACACCATTTAATTCCTTATCATGTGTTTCTTTAATGCAGTTCTATGCGATACAAAAAAAAATCAAATCTTTACCGATATAGAACTTGTGTTCTCTCCTGTGGATCGACAGAAGGATTAATGTTAAAAAATAGGTAATTATCTCCTCCAAAAGCACGCCTTAAGGAAAGCTTATATATTTATAAACATTTTACTCACTAAATGAATTATCATCGTATCTTGACGAACAACTTTTATTGGAATCTTTTCTGACATATTTTTTCAGAAATTATGTGCTGAAAAGTGTTTTTCAACTCCTAACTTTGGCTGTCTTTTGACTTATGCATAAAACGCCTTGTTGGTATGCTTTCATTTGTCGTTTTCCCTTCCATCCTAATAGCTTTTATCTTTATGAAATCTGAAAACACGTAATAGTGATAAAATGAATCTACCTTATCCTTCCGGCTTTCTCTGTATTCGATTCAATACTTGACTTTTCATAAAGAGTAGGGTTTTATCAAACGTATGTTTTTTTTTAATATGTTGCATTTGCAACTAAGATTTCGTTTCTAAAGTAAACAAATAAAGTAAACAACAAAGTGCAAAGTTTTAAAGTGCATCTATTTTGAAACACTGTTACTCTTGGGTGCATATAATCAAATGCATAAAAATATATTATTCTTTGTATCACTTAAAATTTGATTTCTTATTTTAGTGCATTGAATTCTTTTGTTGAATTTATCCTTTGAATTTATTACGCTAATTATGAAAAATATTCTGCACTACACATAAAAGTCAAAACCGAACTGTTTAGTTTCATTTAGTTTAGTTATTTCATTAGTCACATTTCTTGTGTTACTTATAGTTTACATATTTCGGGGGTTTTTTCAGTTGGCATTTAGGTCATGAAATGAAGGAGATACTTATCCCATAACTTTGATTTCTTCAAAAATATACAATTTAAAATTTGGCAAATACATTCTCATGGATCTGTGTACTATATAAATGTTACCAATAATAAAAGAAAACGCATATATGTGTTGGCTCTTAACAAGCTAAACCATTGATATGACTTTTACACCGTTTTAAAATTTAAAAAAGTACGTTTGTTTAATGCTACCAACTCATTTGTCATGTAATTTTTTTCTGAATTTTGACAATTTAAAAAAATATCTTTTGTTCAGTTTTCAGCAATATATATTATATTGTTGAAATTAGATTATTTAATTATTATTTTATCAAATATTCAATTACGTGATTTTCAGAGATTGCTGAAAACTTGTCGAAAAAAAATAAAGATTCTATTTATAATGCCCAATTAATATGAGGAATTGGAAAATGAAGTTACAGTACCACAAAGAAACTACGAGTGATGAAAAAATAGTCTATCTGGATTGTTACATTTTTACTGGAATTATCAAATCATATAATTTGAAACAATTCGAAGGATTCATAATAAATAGAAGAAATGTAAAATAATAAATAAAATAACTCTAATGTTTATTATAATTTCATGCTTAAAAATACTGTATTGAGAAAATCATACCAATCAAAGACATGCATACTAAATGTAAGTGAAATTAACGCAACGTATATTTCCGACGAACAGATTAGTCACAAAGTAGGAAGTGATAGTAAATAATGCATATTATAAGCTAAAAGTAATAGTTTGTAAATAGTTTGTACGCTATAAATATCAACTAACTGAAAAGATATTTCGAAATTTTGCTCCAAAATTCTATGAAATAAAAGGAAAGTTACAGTGAATATTTCGAAATAATTCGTAACGAAACGTAAATATTTAATATTTAATAATAATTTCGAAACGTTAATATTTTTTTTTATTTAGAAACTATGTTTCTTTATTTCGGAAAAATAAGTTTACCTTTAATGGGGCCATTCCTACTGAATGAAAATATTATGACTACTTTAAATTATTTTAGTCCCTCCTACTTGTTACTCTCATCTTTTAATTAAAATTCGTGTCATTCTTTATTAATTACTGATAAATGATGAGAAATTTAATTTTTGAGATTTGATACTGTTTATAAATTTTTGGGAAGCTACTAGATTTAAAAATCGTTTCTGCCACTAATATTCTTATTTTAATTACTAAAGTTGCTGATGATAAAATTATTTCGTGAATCATAATATTTTAAGTAAATAGCTAATTTATATTAAAATTATTACATTAAAAATACATTTAGTTGTATGTGCTTTGATCTTCTGTCGGATGATAATATTTATTTAAACATTCTCTGTTATGATTCTTTGCAATACTTAGCCATAAACAGTTCATAAAAATTCCGAATTCTACTCAGAAATATTCAAGTGTGAAAAAGCTTTCATAATAATTAGTTTAATAATAATTATTATGAAAGCTTTATTAATTAATAAATAATATTTTTATTAATAGAAGACGAAAATACTTTAATTGAAAGTGCATAGTTATTCTATATGTAAGAAATTAAAAGTTATGCATTAGAAGAAATATAATTCAACATTAATACATTTTATTTATTTATTAAAATTGAGTGACATAAATATATTTGATCTTAACTATTTGAATAGAATTTTTAAAAACATTTATTTTAAAATTATTTTGTATTTCTAAGGATCTGCTTATAATTTATTTTGCAACAGGAAAATAAATACTCGTGGAAAATAAAAATAAAACTTAACAGTATTTTGCTCATTTATTTGTTTTTGTACACGAATTATTTGATTATATTTTAAGCCAACAATAAGAGAAAACACGAAGATTTGGTAAAATTTGAAACACTACAAAATTATTCAAAAATAATCTATTCAATCGAGAAATTGTTAACGATACATTCATTGGAATATCGCCATAAAGCAATTGGAACAGAATATTCCATTCTGTATTGTAACAATTTAGTTACAAGTTTGCCAATTGTACTTCTGATAAAATATAGCATGCCATTACAAACCGAGCAAGTTATTGCATCGCCATCCTTCAGATGACCAGTGGTCATTCCACAGAATAATGGGGACTATAGCCTAAGGCATCTTCCAGGGTAAGGAGTTATCGATCTGCTTCTGCAATAACGCAATTCATGGGATATAGTTTTTCGATAGCCATTGCAGCTCCCCGATTCCAACAGTAGCCTTATTGTGCCGTGACAATGGCAGAAAATATCGGACAGTTTCGGAAGAAACTGAAGTGAAATGCAAATACTACAATTGTAAAGTATTCGCATCATTTCTTGGTTTTCGTATGATAGGTGCAGGAAGATAAATAAATTGACATATTTTGTTTATATATAAATAAGTAAAAAATTAAAACTTTGAAATTTTGAGCTTCATATTAAACATTATAAGAAAATTTGAAACTTCATCCATTATAACCGCTGTATTGTAGTGATATTTATCAAAATTTGGTATAATATTTATGTTGAAATTGCTGTTTCAATTTTATAAATTTAAAAAAAATTATTCACAAAATTAATCTAAACTCCAAGTTTGTTTGTAGTAAATTTGTCCATACCTGATTTTTTCAGCTATTTCATATAAGTAATAATAAATGAAGTTAAGCAATTTGAAGCTAACGAGACCACTATAAAAATTGAAGCTAAGAAAATCTTGGTGAAAAATTGGGTAATGCCCACCCCCCAAAAATGATAATTTTAAAACTAAAATGGATGGCAATCAAAGCAATTTTAATACAAAATAATTTTAATAAGTGGTGCATAATTTATAATTTGTTGAAAGTTCTTTCTGTTCAATAAGTTAATGATAACTATAGCAAACACAATTAATAATTTAAAATAAAATCTGTAAATAAGTTTTTTAATGAACAAATAATACACAGAACTTTGCAATACAACAAAATTTTAAATCGATATAATTCAATCTCATATATTCATTTCAGAGTTTTAAATTAAAAGAAGAATTACATTTTTATTATATTCGTTGAAAAACATTATAGTCCAATAGTAAATAAATATTTAAAAATTTTTTAATGATTTATTTACTATCTTGAAAATAGAAGATACAGACATATTTAATATTTAAAAACAACTGAAAAAAAACAACTTATAAATTTTTAGTACGAGTTGACCAAACGTAAATTCGAACTGTGAATGATAAGGATAATAGAAAATTCAAGGAATCAAAGATAAAACTGAAAAAGACAAATTCTCATTGAAAACCATTCGTATATTTGCAATAAAAAATAATTAAGGAAACGGGTTTTATTAAGAAATTCAATCAAAATATATAAAATCAGTGCCTTTGCTGCATTTTTCAATCAGTAATAACTCATACAATTCTTTACATATACATACATATATATGATATATAATAACTCATACAATTCTTTATATATACATATACATGATATATAATAACTCATACAATTCTTTATATATGCATATATATGATATACAATAACTCATGCTAATCTTTATATATACATATACATAATATATAATAACTCATACAATTCTTTATATATGCATATATATGATATATAATAAATCATACAATTCTTTATATATACATATGTATGATATATGTATTTATGTTTATATGTTATTCACATTTATAGTTTACATCCGAACTTTGATATATGGGCTGAAATTTGATATATGGGCTGTTCAAGAAAAGAGGAAAATCAATGCTAACATTTCAAGGACCAAACGTCAATTAAAACATAACCTAATAAAAAATGAAGCAAGTTTTGTATATTTTTAATTCTATTTTACGAAACTGTTATCACACAAAAATGATATTTTTTACTGTCTCAAAACTAAAGAAATAATTTTTTTAATGATACCAGTTTTATATCCATAGAACTTTTCCTCTAAAATTTATAATTTTTAAAAATAATTTTTAACATCTGTTAATCTGTTTAACAGTCTAACAATGAATCATATCTCTATTGTTATAACGCAATTCAAACTCATTTTATTGCTCCAGCTAACCATTTAATCAGGTATTTTTGAAAATGCTAAAATTCAGATAAAAATTGCTTCATTTAGACATCCATTCCTAATTATTATTTTTATTTACACTTGCGTGTCGCAGTATATATGCATTTTAGTTTGCATATGCAATAAAATCTAGTAGACTGATTCCTTTAAATAAATGCGTTCATATTAACAGCCATGATAGCTAATATTTTATATTAATAAACTGAACGCCAAAGATGGCTAGTATAATATAAATTTCGAGTCCTGATTTAAAATATCATTATGTTCTGTTTGAAATGTTTGAAGAGCTTTTTATTATTATGTTGCTGAAAATTGTTGACCAGTTTAAAAAATTGTTAAGAAGTTTACGAATTTTTTAAGGTTATTAAAAGCTGGTAATAAAAAGAGAATTTCAGTTATCCTTCAGAACTTTTCTGCGCTAGTTTAATAGAGGTACAACGTGACTGTGTTTGAATTGTTTTTAAATTAAAGCATAAAATGAAACGAATGACTTGTTGCTATTACTTTTCTTTCTTACTTACTCTTTCGAATACGAAAGTAAACGTGGATAAATTCTGACTCGAGATTTTGAAAAATCTTCACGTTTTAGACATTCCCGAGTTAAACAAACCGCTTGAGCTAGTCGAGTGACATTTGGTATAATATCTTTATTCCAAATTTGTAGATTTGTGTCAAAGTTTGAGCAAAATCTATTCAGAAAAAATCTGTCGGGCCGGTTTTTCGAATATAAGTCAACACGATCACTACGAAACGAAGACAGCGACATAAGTAAAATTCAATAAACAGATGTAACATCTATTGTAGACATCTATCAAATTTTGAGCAAAATTCAACAAGGGATGAAATGTCTGTCGGTCTGTACTTTCACAAGTATATAAACGCGATAACTCAAACAACGCAATGATTTAAATGGATCAAATTTTTATTACATTATTTTGTGATTGCAAATATAGTTCTGGGTCAAATTTCTGTTTTGATCGTTTGGGAAAAACATCTCTAAAACACAAATCCGAATTTCGTATTAACCGAATACCAGGGATTAATCGCCAAAATACTCGCCAAGGATCACACGATAGATTCAGCAAAAATACTAAACTCATGTTAAGGCTGAAATTCCATAACTTTTTTACGCCAATGCCATGCAAAGCTTTCTCTAGGATAACATCTTTATTAGAGAGCCTGCAGAAAAGTTTTTGTGGAGACCGCTCGCGCTGGTTTGTTCGGAAGTAACAGCCTGTGTCAGATGAGCGCGCTCTGTTGTTTTCTTATAGATGGAACTTTTTAGTAAATATTGTATTCATTTCTGTTTTAACTTTCACAAATGTGTCACTCTAAGTTCTGTCGGATTGCTCATGTCCTAAGGTGACAAAAAATTTCTGAAATTTTCACTGCTATTTTACTAATTTAGAGAATGGAAGATAGTTTTTTTAGCGTTTTGTTATTTAACTATTGAATGCAAAATTTCGCCTTTAACATAATTAAATCAACGAATGCTGTGTTCAAATCCTAAAGACTGGCCTCTCAACCCTCCTATAGCTATACTACTGATTGCGATTCAATATATTTCATATTGTATTTTTAACTTTATCATCTGTTAGTAGTATGAAATGAGTATATTAGTTTATTAGTATCATTTAGTACGAAATTTGCAAAAATTCCTAAATCCTAAAGACTGGCATCTCAACCCTCCTATTGCTATACTACTGATTGCGATTCAATATATTTCATATTGTATTTTTAACTTTATCATCTGTTAGTAGTATGAAATGAGTATAGTAGTTTATTAGTATCATTTAGTACGAAATTTGTAAAAATTCCTGATGCGAGTATAAAAGAATTAAAGCAGTTTTCTTCCACTCTTTGTGTATCGTATTATCGAATTGATACGTATTATGATGTAGTATAATTTTTTTCAAGCGATGGGTTGCCCCTTTTGACAATCCACAAAACTTGCAACTCTTAAAATGAAAATTGACTGTCTCAATTTTTTGCCACTTTTAAAGTGAGCTTTAAATGCTCACTTTAATAGCTGGTGAATATTTCACCACGAGTTTGTCGATGAAAACTATACGATGTCTAACTAGTGTCTGCGATTAGCCAAGGGTTAATTTCCGGAAAAAGAATTCTTAGACTTTTTTCAATGTCTTTTTCACTGTTGGATCGGTTTCAATGGTTTTTTTACTGTTGGATCGGTGTTTTCAGTGTTCCAATTTGAAAACACTGCTGAATCTAATAATTTAATCAGTCAATCGAACAGTCCAGGTTAAACGTTCTGATTCGTAGTGAAACATTTTTTTCCCTTTCAATTTTTGAGGTTTGAAAAAAGAATTGAGCATTTTTTTTAATTTTCATTTCGATTTTTTTTTTTTTTTTACGAGCTTACTAAAGACACGAAGAAATTTACTTTTCTCTACACATATTTGAATAAAAATTGCAGAAGGGAAAATGTTCAACAATCAAAGTAATGTTACCTTATGATTAGCCAGTTTATCTATCATCAGTCTTATCTGTAATGTGTTTTATCTTTTCCGCTTACCCCCCGGGGGGCACCTCGAAATGAGGATGAGATGCTTCCGGCATGGTGGTTGGATCTCAACACTCTGGTACACTAATAGGTGGGAGATCTGACTCCTCCCATCGATGATGGGACGTACTTCCTTCGGGGAGGGTTGTACCGTGGTCGGTGATGGCCCTTAGGACTCAACCACAGTTCCCGCCAATGTTGCTGTTGCGGCGGTCCGGTCATTCAGTTTTTATGGTTTAAATCCGTGTGCTTTCGTGGCAGGTTGGAGAGTTAGATGGTTGACTTATCTTTTCCGCTTATTTCTAATCGGTATTTTAGAAGCAAATAACTAAGTCAAATCTGAAAGCCTTACTTCTTGCTTAAATAATATTAACTTGAGCACATTTTACAAATTTTACTGTTTACGTGTCTTTTAAACTAAAGGGTGCCATTGTTTTGATCTGTACTTCAAAATCTTTCAGTTGGCAAATCATCTGTGTTTTAGACGATTTGGAACGATAATTAAAAGACACTTACTGCCAAATTTAATCTTTCGGAAAGCCCACCAGGATAAGAAACCGTCAAATAAATGAGCAGGTTCCCTTTTCTTTTTAAGAATGGTTCTGTCTAGTTAAAGAATTCATTATTGACAACATGACCTGCCTGCTTGGTGAGAAGTTTGTGCTGGGGTTGGCCTCTTTTGCGAAGTATACTTGGTATACATTTTTATACAGTTTACTTGGAATGCTCTTTTACTCAGTATGCTTGGTACACATTTTTGCACAGTTTACTTGGAATGCTCTTTTGCGCAGTATGCTTGGTGTACATTTTTGCATAGTTTACCCTGAATGCTCTTTTGCGCAGTATGCTTGGTGTACATTTTTGCATAGTTTACCCTGAATGCTCTTTTGCGCAGTATGCTTGGTGTACATTTTTGCATAGTTTACCCTCAATGCTCTTTTGCGCAGTATGCTTGGTGTACATTTTTGCATAGTTTACCCTGAATGCTCTTTTGCGCAGTATGCTTGGTGTACATTTTTGCATAGTTTACCCTGAATGCTCTTTTGCGCAGTATGCTTGGTGTACATTTTTGCATAGTTTACCCTGAATGCTCTTTTGCGCAGTATGCTTGGTGTACATTTTTGCATAGTTTACCCTGAATGCTCTTTTGCGCAGTATGCTTGGTGTACATTTTTGCATAGTTTACCCTGAATGCTCTTTTGCGCAGTATGCTTGGTGTACATTTTTGCACAGTTTACTTGGAATGCTCTTTTGCGCAGTATGCTTGGTGTACATTTTTGCATAGTTTACCCTGAATGCTCTTTTGCGCAGTATGCTTGGTGTACATTTTTGCATAGTTTACCCTGAATGCTCTTTTGCGCAGTATGCTTGGTGTACATTTTTGCATAGTTTACCCTGAATGCTCTTTTGCGCAGTATGCTTGGTGTACATTTTTGCATAGTTTACCCTGAATGCTCTTTTGCGCAGTATGCTTGGTGTACATTTTTGCATAGTTTACCCTGAATGCTCTTTTGCGCAGTATGCTTGGTGTACATTTTTGCATAGTTTACCCTGAATGCTCTTTTGCGCAGTATGCTTGGTGTACATTTTTGCATAGTTTACCCTGAATGCTCTTTTGCGCAGTATGCTTGGTGTACATTTTTGCATAGTTTACCCTGAATGCTCTTTTGCGCAGTATGCTTGGTGTACATTTTTGCACAGTTTACTTGGAATGCTCTTTAACGCAGTATGCTTGGTGTACATTTTTGCATAGTTTACCCTGAATGCTCTTTTGCGCAGTATGCTTGGTGTACATTTTTGCACAGTTTACTTGGAATGCTCTTACGCGTAGCGTAATTAGTATACTTATATTCCCATTATATTTGGGCCTGTTTCGTTACGATGTGACTTCTTTTTAACTACATTTGTAAAGTGATGCAAATAAACTTGTAACAAATTTGCTAATTGATATAAATTGCTCGCTAATTTATGTTGACCAGGTTAGAAAATAATTAATTGATTAAAATACCTTCATCATCCAGATATTTATTTATTTATTTTGACTCAAAAGAGACCCTTATACTTACTAAATTTCAAGCAATTTTTCAAAAAAAAAATTATCATTTACTCATTCCTAGAAATCAAGTTAGCTTTGGTTCTCTGGACTGTCTGGAGATTCTCGTTTATTCTGATATAAAAAAGAAATTCTTAATTAATGTAAGATGGATTCCTGTGATCTGAAATATCTCTATTATGAAAATTATTCTTATGATTCTGATTTTTCTACCTACTTAGTTCCGAAATGAATCACTGAAAGAAACTCGTGACTTTATTCACATGGAATGGGTTGCGCATATATTACCTGGTAAAAAGTAATCTTCAGTTAAAGAAAAATTATCATTCTTTCTGAGATAGATTCGTCATTCTAATTCATTTTATCGAAATAAATATCTTGAAATGACAATATTTGTATTGAAATAAGCTATCCATATGCCATTTTAGAAAACTAAACAAAAGTCTATCCATATGCCAGACAAAAAAAAAGTTTAATCCTTTTAGTACCAATTGAAAGTATCGTATTTATATAAAGAATGTAGGAGCAATTTGAAGAATCTGTTAAGGCGATAGAAAAAGTTCGTAAAAACAAAATAGCAATAATAATGTTTACAATATTCAAAAACCAGCAAATTACAAAATGAAAGAAGAAATGCCGCTTGGATTTCAATATATGAAGGGAAGGAAATGAATGTCACTTTAATATATATTGTAAAGTAAGACGTCATGACATAAGCAACGATATATCGTTGTTTGTACTTTTCACGAATATTTCGAATGACGATATATAGGTCGCTCGGCACTAAAGAGGTTAATATAAGCCTTTCTTTTATGAACTTGTTACAAGAAATTGTGCCAACAAAACAAGAAATGCTTTTTTCTTTCAATAATATAAGACATTTTTAACCTTAGCCAGGTTTTACTGGACGTAAACCTTAAAGAGTGGCGCGTATCGAAGAATTATGAGCCCCCACTGACATTTTGTGGCGGAAACCCAGCACTCTCCAGAACTACCTGCCTCTTGTAAAGTGACCTAGTGGCAAGTCCATAACCTTTCCCTCAAGTTAACATTTCCGTTTACTTTCCACAATAAAATTAAATTAATGAAATCCCTCGCTGAGCGCTCGTGTAAAGTTAATAATCGGTTCTCTCAGTCCGCATAATCCCTCGCTCCACGTCCCTCTTTATCTGTGTCCCAGAACCGTCCTTGCTCAACTACTTACTTCTAATCCTTCTAAATCAGCAGAAACCTTTTGCAGGAAAAGGGTTAGTTTACGTCGCAAACTTCCCCCAGCTTTACTAATGGTGGCATTCAATTTGCGACTAATATATTACGCATCAACCCTACAGGGCGCGCGTTCTCTTTCGCTCCCACCTACGCCCCTGCCGCCCTATCGATCGTTTGGAAGGGATGTCCAAGGCATGGCCGCGCTTCCCTGGAGTTCTAGAACAGAACCCCTCCCCTCCCATCTCTCTCCTCTTTCCATCGTTTGCTGCTCCCTCCCTTTGTTGGAAAGTCCAACTCCTCACGGCAGAATTTTCCTTATAATAACACGAGGGATGCAAGGAGGGTGTCTTTCCTTAGTTTAGTGGGTGGGCGGTAGGGGAGAGTGAGGATGGAACTTCCTTTGCGCGCCAGTTGCTAGATTCGTTCAGTCCGAAAGAGCAGTTTGAACTTTCCAAATGAGAACTAGCGCTTTCCTTTGCATGTCAGGCAGCGTATAAAGTAACATGCAAATTATGAATATGAGCCTCTGATAATCATTATATGTATCATCTCAGATAAAGGCGATGGAAAGTGTTTGTTAGAAATGGGTTCGGAATATTCATTAACATTTTCCAACTTCCAATGTTCATTGACATTTTACATAATAACATTAATTCATTAACAATTTCAATAATAACATTGTACAAGTTTACAGAAAAATCTGTAAATGGAATACAATTTCAAATGGTAAAAAGCGATATTTAAGATAAAGTACTATTAATATTCTAGTCCTAAGAAAATTTTTAACTGATGCTACATTATGTAGTGATGCATATATACATTGCTTGTATTTTTCTGTATAATTCTAAACCTCACGAACCTAAAATATTTGTTAAGCATTGAATATTAAAAAAAAAATGTTTTCCAATTAGCGTGATGTTCTAATAAAAATGGTATAATTCAAATATATTTTGTATTTTTACCATGCATATGTCTTGCTCTATAGATCTAAACCATAAAAAGCATTGATTTTTTCCATGAGTCACTTTTAACCAAAGTGTAAAAAGTTATATTGAAGATAAAATATTATGAAATTCCAGTTTGTGAAAAAATATTTAACTGACTTTACATCATATAATGATTTGTATATAGATTGCACGTATTTTCACTTCATGACTCAAAGTGTTACAAACCTAAAGCAGGTGTTAAGTTCTAAATATTTTTTTTTTAAAAATCTAATTTTCCAATCAGCGTAATGTTCTGTTAAAAAGTATTTAACTGAAATATATTCTGTATTTTGACTATATACATGTCTTTCTCTATAGACCTAAGCAATAAAAACAGTGATTTTTGATGTGAAATAATTTAAAGAATATAAATAGAATAAAAGGCTAAAAAATCTGTTTCTTAATTTAGTTTTCATAGAAATGGATTGTTATACGTGTGGTGTAGATAACTTTATGTGGATCTTAATGGCATGATTGAATCGTGCACCGTTTTTCGAAAAACGTACTGTTGAGCTAATAAATTTTCCTGTATACGCTTTACCCAATTACCTAATTGACTCGCGTCATAGTTGATAATAAATATAAAATATCTTTCAATGTAAGGTCAGCAGCGTATATTGAGAGAAGATAAACAACAAGAAGCAGAATGTACATTTTTGTGTAAAAGTAAACAAAATCAACATCCCTTGATGGGCATTATATGTGTGAATTCATGCTCTTTACTTATGTATTCATTAGAACAGGTTTTTTATTTATCAGATAATTTTATTTTAATCAGCATTTTTACGCTCCTTACCCAACAAAGCTTGCAATCAAACTGCATAAGAACTCTTCACTTTTGAAATATGTCAATCGTATTCCTAATTAATTTAAAATGATATTTTAATGAACAGACGATAAGAATCAAAGAAATTCGTATGAATTTAGAGTTACATAAGTTGTTCATTTGCTTACACTGCAGCACTTAACACATGCCTATCATCTAGGATGCCACATTCGAATTTGCAATGTGCAATTCTGAGTTATTAAAAACAAGAAAGATGAAAATTAGATGAGAAGTTTTTAAATGTTCCATCTTTTTTTGTGCTGCGATCTTTCGAGAGTAAGGATTTTATAACACTTTAAAGTACACGTTCATAAACTAACTTATAAAAAATTAAAGGATGTCAAGTGGAAAGATGGTTGTGTGGAATTCAGTGTCAATACCAATATGTCTAACTAGTTTAACATTTGCGCTACCCTCTTGAAGCGCTATCTAGATGATGACTTCTCATTTATTCATATATTCAGAGGAGTATTTATCGAATTTTACTGTTTATAGAGTTATGAACTTGAAAGCTATATAAGAAGAATGGAATGAGAATCAATGTACAACAGAATGTACAAGCCATTATTAACTCATACAGTATGCCTCATACAGTATGCAACTAAAATGTATCCATTCGTGCATTCCCCAATAACATTTGCTAGCGGAATAACATTTGCTAAAAGAAGATATAATCGCTATTGAAACTCGACCAAAGTGAGAAATAATAAATGCATATAAGGAAGAAAATGAAGACATCAAATCGATTCTATAAGTTTATTGATTTTTGTGAGTGAATATATGCATGAGTGCACAGTTCTGCAAATGTTTACATAAGGCGAGACAGAAAATATATAATCATGTCTGGGACATAGTCAACCCAAAGATTTTTTTTATTTAAAAGAAAGCGGAAAATTTTACTTATTATATTTTAATACGTGATTTTTCATATTCATTCTCTTCAAAGCTCATATTTTTGTATAATATAATTGGTGTTCTAACCAACGTACATGTTTCTTTGAAAACTTTTATGAAATTATATTCATTGAGAATGAATAAGATTTAAAGATTTCTTTATAATTTTTAAAGATTTCTTTATATAAACTTTCAAAAATAAAACCTATGATATACCAATCATTATTGATATTGTATCGAAAGATAATTGCCCTGATAAAATTTTCTATTAAATGTCCCAAAAAATCCTTTAGATGATAAAAAGAAGAATTAACGAAAAAAACTTACAAATACTTATATACGATGGAACAATTATCCGATGGGAATCATGGAAGCCATTATGCTTGAATAATTGAAAATCTAATAAATATATATCATGTTTTAATATATAAAATAGTATCGATTTTGTTTAACTGGAATTAGGGTATTTTAGATCAATAAAAAGGTTGCTCCAATTAAACGAATTCCAAATAAAATTAAACAAGGAAAACCATAATATTTCACTTTTTTATTAATTACTTAACAGAAGTGTAGTAAAAAGTAGTAGTTAGTTGTAGAATAAAGTAGTAGTTTACCTAATGCAGTCAAACCTTGTAGCATAATCTTATAGCTTACAGCATTATAGTCAAATCTTATAGTATATAGTCTCATCAAAAGTTTCAATTGATTGGATAATCTGTTTTAAATTCTGCATTGTATTTTTCAGTAACTCTACTGCAATTTCTGATTTCTCCACCAAACGGCACAAAAAAAAAAAAAAAGCGTGATTTTTATCTTAATTCTTAACAATAGAAGCAAATCACGAGTTTAAATTTTTAAGAAAATCTATTGTTGAAAATGATGCAAAAGTATTTTTTTTTTCAAAATCCATGGGAAAATGGAAATACAATAAAATGAGTCCCGACAAAAATATTCTTAAATTTAATTATATTTGTAAAAATTAAATTTGTGTTATAATATTTTCAAAAGTTGTTTGAGAAAATTTAAAAACGTTTAGTATTTTTCAATTAATTTTTTTTAAAAATAATCTATTTTATGTTCTTATTTTTACCTTCCCAACGATATTCGCACCGAATTTGGTAACTTTGGATGATCTATCCTATGGTCTATTATGTGAAATATAGACAGAATGCATAAATATAAGCACTTTTCTTTATAAGTAGAAACATGACGATAACACTCATTTTTCAGATATGTCCATTACCTAGAGAAAATCATTGATTTTATGTCTGTAGTAAAATCTTTTCTTGTAGATTTAAGTATTAGGTGGGCATAAATTGACAAAACGCAAATCCATTCGAACATTATACAGGCAAAGGCAGAATAATTCAATTTTTTTACACTGGCAATGGAAAATGACTTATTAGTATATACGCAGAAATATATCCACAGAGTGACATCTGTTCCGACCAACTTCATAATTGTATAGATAATATTTGGAAATGAATCTATTATTGCCTCGATAAGCGGAATTTCACCACAATTAAGCCTTTAAATCATTTGCTAGTAAATAGTTTGCTTCCGTTCATGGGCACTTGTCCGAAATAAAGGAATGTCCCAATTAAACAATGGCCCTAACAAGCGGAAAAGCTTGTATATAAAATACATCAATCATCTGTCTTCAAAGCATAATGCTATGAAAACTAAATGAATATGATCAATACCATATCCATATACAGGGTGGTCCAAAAAAAAAACTTCCCCTATATATGAAACCCTAGTGGCCTATCCGCTCAACCAATCGAACCAAAATTTCAGACATGGTTGTTTGAAGGTATGCGCTGGAGATTGTGATGATTCTAAACAACGCAGAGCTCACGGTTACGATTACAGTGAGAGAATTTCGAAATTTTCGAATGGCAACATCCACTTTTTCCTTGCGCAAATTGATCAGCGTATTGAAAAAACACAAATGGCGTTGAAACGATTAGCGTGTGACGAAAATTAGCGACGTAAATCATTTACAAAGAAGAGCATTATAAATGACTAATGATAACACAGAGAGGAAGAGCTTTGACGCACTTTGCATAATTCACAGGGTTAAACAGTAAAAACAGCAACGAAATGTCATTAGTGACATTGTATGGATGCAAGATGGGGATCCTCCACACGTCACCCAATGTGTTCGATCAGTGCTGCAACAACACTTTGGTGATAGAGTCTTCTCTCGTAACTTTGCGGTTTCGTGGCCACCGCGATCCCCCGACCACACATCTATGGATTTCTGCTTCTGGGGTTATCTGAAATCTTAGGTGTACACGCCTGGTCCACGAGATGTTTCAGAATTGCAAGATGTCATAACACGTGTGAAATTATGCAGATTCCTTCTTTCATGTTATGTTCGACATTGTTGTCCACAATCTTCCGAATGCAATGCGTTGTCGCCTGCGAAGGAGAACACGTTGAAAACCTGTAATTATAACTTTCCACTCCAATAAAAGCTTTTTTTTTCTTTCGTCTCTGTATTGGCATTAGTCCTTTATAATGCTCTTCTTTGCAAATGCTTTACGCCGGCAATTTTCGTCACACGTTAATCGTTCCAACGTCATTTGTTGTTTTTCAATACGCTGATCAATTTGCTCAAGGAAAAAGTGGATGTTGCCATTCGAAAATTTCGAAATTCTCTCACTGTAACCGTAACCGTGAGCTCTGCGTTGTTTAGAATCATCACAATCTCCAGCGCATACCTTCAAACAACCAGGTCTGAAATTTTTGTTCGATTGGTTGAGTGGATAGGCCGCTAGGGTTTCATATATAGGAGAAGTTTTTTTTTGACCACCCTGTATTTGAGTTACATATTTTTCATGTGGAATGTTTTAATAACGATTATCGTATCAAAAGTCTTATATTCTTTATAATATCATTATAAACATGTATAATCTTGGAATTATGCTCTTTGATTTAATAGATATTAATAATTTTAGTTATACTGATGTCTTGTGTAGAAGCAGCAAGATGTTTGTTTATAAACATGAATATTGAAATCCTCCATCTGAGATGTTATCTTTCATGTAGAATGTTTTAGTAGCGATTATCATTCAAAAGTCTTTTATTCTTCATAACACCAGCATAAATATTATAATCTAGGAACTATCATCATTGAATGAATAGATATGAACAGTTTTGGTTATATTGATGCCCCATGTCGAAGCACCACGGTGGCTATTAATAAATAATATGGAAATTTCAAATCTGCGGTGATGTCACGATAATTTTTCATTTTGATGCTTTAATGGCGATTATTCTTTTTAAATATTTTTCATTCTGTATAATAGAAATATCAGTTTGTAGAAAGTAGCAATATTCTCCAATAAATGTTGATAATCATATTGATATAATTTATATTTCGTACACAATGTTCATCTTGTTGATTATTAATATTTTCTTTGGAGTTTCTAAAAGCAATATCTTAATATCGCAAATGAAATCAATCATGGTTCCGGATTTTGGGATATTCATTCTCTAGCTGTAGCACGGTTTCGATGTTAATAATTGATGGAATTGATTGATTAAATTACTTTCAGCCGCAGTACTTAAATTAGTCTCAGCAGCTCTTGTCGTAATTGTGAAAAAAATTGTATTTTTGAATTGCGGTCATACAGCTCTTTTACCGCAATAATATTATAATATATTACCCATGCTAACAGTTTCAACCCTTTAAAAACAACCGAACATTTAATGTAACCAAACACACAAACACATAATTTAAATACATATTTTTAAGCAGTAGCGTTGCCGAAGAGTGAGAAAACTCATTGAAATTTTAAAACTTCCACTTTATTCCATCCCGGAAGGATATTTTATGCACAAGAAGCGATGACGAACTGACCTCCATTCACAAGCGAACAAGAGCAGAAGAGAGCGAAATCTTCCCTTCAGTAGTTTTTACAATGAGATTTTGATAGAGATTTTTTATACGCGTAGACTTAAGAAAGGGAACTTATATCTCTTTTAAAAGAATTTTCCAAGCATGACAGAGTTTTATTCCTCCACTCGGAGCGTGTGAAAATGCTGATTAAAGCAGTTTTACAGATCTCGTGTAGCATTAATTAAAAAAAAAGGCAGAATTAAATTCTAATTAATTTTTAAATTTTTATTTAACCAATATTAATTTCATTCTAAAATGTTCCCTTATTTCCTGATTCAATTCTCTCTTTTATTTAATTAATTCAACACGAACTCTGTAAAAATGCTTAAAACAGCAGTTCCCATGCTCTGAAAGAAGGGATAAAAATCTATCGATCTAAAGAAATTCTTTTAAAATACGCCTATTTTCCCTTTACCTAAATCGACACGTGTAAAGAAATCACTATTAGAATCTCACAATATATAATCAGGGGATAAATATTTTGCTCACTCTTCCCTATTCGGCCACGAAACTGCTTCAAAAATATGCGTTTACATTATATATATATATATATATATATATATATATATATATATATATATATATGGAGAATCATTGATGAATTTGATTTTTGTACTTGCTATCTTCTAATACCAAGACAAAAATTTGTTTTACTTAAACAGTTTATACAGTAAACAATAAATACAATAGCAAGCCGCCATTTTATTATTTGAGTCTGTCGGAGTTAAATTTGAGAACAAGAATATGAAAGCTTTTTAAAAAAAACTCAGCGAATAATCCATCAAAAATAAAGAGAAATCATTCATTCTCTTTATAAATTGGCGATTTTGTGAATTTCCAAAAGCAATAAATCGATAATATATCATTCTCACTATATATATATATACATCGATGACAAAACGATTTTAGAAGTGACAAGTATCGATTAATTTTTCTATTAATCTTTCAGAACGTAATCGCATTCGATTTCTTTGAGAACATAATTATTGAGAGGCTATTCCGGTGCGCAGGTCATTAATTTCGAAAACCTTGATATAGATTTCAATTATTATTGGGGCTGAATTCACACAGTAATGACAGAGACACTAAATAGCCTTCGCAGCGGGAGTTGTTAACTCTGACATTTTGCAAGTGAATTGGAAAGAGAAAACTAACGTTTACTGCATTTAGCATATGGATTTGGCCTTGCTGAAACGAATGGAAGTAGTTTCAAAAAAGTAATTCTTGGTGGGGGATCATCCAATTTTAATAATTGACAAACCAAGTGACTGAACCTTTTTTAAAAAAATGTATAAAGATTATTTTATACTTAAAAGCTAATTATCTAAAAATATATAACCCTTTTGAAACATGCATTTATCAGTGCATCAAAAGTAGAAAATATTTTTCATCTGAAATCTGGTGATCAAAAGAAATACTCGGAGAGAAATGCTTGTAGTAAATGTTAAGCTATTTATTACCGTACAAATAGGATTTGCTATGTAGCAGATCTTTGATGTGTTATTATTTTGTTGTCATTTCAGTGTTCGAACAGTTAAATAGTTCTTTATTAAAATCGGAACTTCAAATTAATTAAAAATCTAATTTATAATTAAATTATGAAAATATGAAAATATTGTCTTGTTAATCGGAACATATTATTGACGAGAATTTCAGAAATTTAGCATATTAAGAAATGAGTAAGAAATTGATTATAGAATGCACAAAGATGAAACAAGCAAAGTTAAATAAAACCATGGAAGAACAATTAAGTTCATAATGTTTTAAATAATTAAATACATTATAATAGCTATTAACCGGTATGTGCGGAACCTCACTGATAGCAAACAAGAGGTTTTTTTTGGGGGGGGGATAATTAAATACATGTTTCTATATTTTAACTTACCTCTTCGCTTTTTGTCATTCCAAAAGGCTGCAAAGATTGCAGCTTTGAAAGTCTCATTCCCCCTTTTTATTTATTGGCTACATTTAACTATGTATTATCAAAAATCAAACGTATTATTCAAAATTGAATGCACACACAAAAAAGAAAGTTCAATAACATTTTACCATTTTTTATTATACATATTATCACATACCAGGTATACATGTCTTAATGTAAGAAAATAATTTCAAGTATTTGCAGCTTACAAGATTATTAAAAATTCACTATATAAAAATAAAACTAATTGAATTATTTCTATTTTATCTTGTTAATCTAAATGTTAAGTTGATATTTACATGTTTAAAGTGCCGTTATTCTGATATTGTGATTAATCGATTGTAGGTTACAAAAAGTTTTACTGTGCAACTTTTTTTTTTTTTTACTTTCCCATATACGAAGTTTAAAAGAAGTATTGTAATCGTGAAAAACTCTTGTCGAATCTCCACATTTCAAATGTCTCTGAGTACGAAAAATGCATTTTTGGCATTATGTCTATCTGTGAACACGATAGCTCAAAAATGCTTTGAGCTAGACCGATGTAACTTGGTATATGAAGTTACAACCATATGTGTAAATATCTATCAAATTTTGAACAAAATCCATTTAGAGAAAGACTCTCTGTCTAGTTGTTCCAATGTAAGTAAACTCGATAGCTCCAAAGAAAAGAGAGCTAGATAGATAAAATTTGGTACCCACATTTAACATCTAAAATATAGATTCCCATCAAATTTTGTGGAATCATATTTACCAAAGGGTAGACCGTCTGTCGATCTGTACTTTTGCATGCACTTGGGCACAGTAACTCATAAACGGAATGTTATAAATCAATAAAATTATTATGTTATCTTGTTACTACAATGTAATTCTTTCTCAAATTTTATTTCAGACAGTCGGCAAAAAACCGTTTAAAATACATATTCGCATGATAGATTCATGATATGCACGATATATTTTATAATTTTGTTCGCTAATACCATGAAAGACTTATGCGGACTGAGGGGGGGGGATATTAAACCTCAACCGGTGAGTATGCACGAAAGTTTCGGAGAGATCACTCTAGTTGACTCTTTAAAAAATCATATAAATTGCATGGTCAATTTCAGAATAGATATGGGAGAATCTGTGTTTTTGCCCAAATGTCCGCTTGAACTACATTTCGATGCCTCTTTAAGTTAAAGAGATTAAAATTCTTTATTTTATGCCTTTTTTTGTAGGTGCCACCCATTATCTGTCTAAAGCAGCATCATTGTGTGACATGTTAAAATGAATTCATTTAATTTTTTGTTTCCATTTTGTTTAAATTCATTATTTCCCCATATGGAAGTGAATTACGTAAAAGGAAAAGAAAGAAACGGTAAAAAAAGAAGCATACGATAAAAATTATTCTTCACTCTTGGATCCCTTGCCTTTCTTTATATGCACTCATTAAATGAATGTCGTGTGGTTTATTATAAAAATTGTTATTATCTATTGCACTCCTGTGTTATTTTTTATAATAAGCAATGTTAATTTATCTTCTTCCATTGTTGAAGATATACTATAAAGAGGAAGTATTGTAATTGTGAAAAAGATTTTATTTCGAGATTTTGATGAATTCCCACGCTTTATACCACATTGTGTTTCCAATATATATTTGTTTACTTGAAATCGTGTCCTATTTGTCTGTGAATAAAATACAATGAGCTAGTCGGATGAAATGGGATCTGTTGTCTTTACATTCAAATTGTTGATTCATATCAAAGTTAGAACGAAATCTATTCACAGAAAGTCTTCCTTATGCAAACAGACATGATTACTCAGAAATATAAGCAACAAGAAGGGTGGAATATGTTGCATAATTTTATTATTGTACTTTCATATCTGTATCAAAGTTTGGACCGAATTCGTTTATGGATGGATCGTTTGATTGTTTGTGCATTCGCATTTATGAGATAGCAATAACTGAAAAAAACGTAACGATTCGGATAAATGTTATTGAGTTTACGGTTTTGTCGCCATATCTGTCATTTTTGTTGGCTAAAAAGAAATTCCATGCTGTTTTCTTTACTTTATGTCTTATAAGTGTCCCTTGTTCGAACATATCAAATATGAGGATGAGAAGCTTAATATATGATCATTAGTTCACGCTTCTTGGGTAGTTAAATTAAGGCTGTGGGTTAAAGCTTCCTCCACTTCCATGATGGATCGTTACTGCTTCAGCTGAGTTGTACTGAGACTAGTAATGGCCAACAGGACTCTAAACATCATTTCCCAACCTCTATGCTGTAGCGACAATGGTCATACAGATATTCCACCACCTTCAAAAGTTAGGAATGGCTTTCTATCATGAAAACATATCAAATTGCATTGCTATGCGAAAAGAAAAAGGGGGAGGGAGTGTGAGAATGAGAGAGTCACTGGTAGGAACCTATTTACATCATTCTTACCCTTATTCTGAATAACGAATATTCGAAAAATATTTCAATACAATTGAGAAATATCAATTATTTCTCAATTGTTCTCTGAACAGAAACTCAATAGTTTTAAAAACAAAATGAAAGATCATGATATTTATTTATGGGAATAAATCATCATATTTTTTAATGCAAAGTCTCTTTCCCCATCTGTGACTAAGAGTGTTAAATGCACTCCCCTCAACAATTATGTTTGTGTCCAAGAAAGGTTACAGCAAGCAACAAAATTTTCAATAAAAGTTTCTTAAATTCTTTTTAAAATTCCTAACAAATTTCCCTTTGGACATCAGTCAAACATTTAATTCTACATAATTAATTTACATAATACCTTACATAACACATAATTTTTTAATTTTTTTTTATAAATTAACCCATAAAAGTGTATGTTAGATTGTTATAAAATCCTGATTCTCGAAAAATATATAGCATTCAATAATAGCATATTTTAAGCTAGTTAAAAGTTAAAAGATGAGTTACGCAACATCGACATAACTCATCCACCTCCAGCCGATTAGCAGAGAGGTTTGCATATTTTAAATCCTTGAAAGAAATGTTTTCTTTGCTCATTTCTCTTTCTACTAGGGATATTACTTAACCATACGCAAACTGGATTAATTAAAATCTAATTCTGTTTAGATAAAAATGCAAAATTATCTGCCAATAAAATTCCTGAATTTTACAAATATTTGACTACCATATTTTAAAAATTTCGGAAAATTGTTTATGGTATTTATATGTTTGAAGGTACTAACTGATACGAGCAAGTGCCTTTATAATAGGAAGTAAGTCTTCTGTCAGATACAGAATTATTAATATTCACTTTGGACAAATTTCAAAACTTATCACTGTGTACAAGATAATGTATCTCATAACTGGGCAACTGTCAAATCCACATAATTGTGATAGGAATGAGTACTGGAGCCCATTATGTGCACACCATATCCCTCGAAGGAGGAAAATTGGTAGCAACATAATGATATCAAAGGACGAAAACATTACTTTTTCATTTCCCTCATTCTTTTAATATTGTTCTTCTTAATAAACCAATATATATATATATATATATATATATATATATATATATATATATATATATAATCTTTTGCAACCCATATGAACTTAGGTATTGTTGATTTGCCCATTTGAACTAGACTTTTTTGCTATGAGCATTCTGTTCTGTTTTCCTGTAAAAGTTGCTTCTTTGAGATGAAACTGCCTTGCCTGTAAAGCTCCTATGCTCGCTGAATTTCTTGATTGAAGATTTCTTTATTGAATTATATTTGGAATATTTTGACGTCATTGCCCTAAAACCCTGTTGATTCCAGATCTGTGGTAAAAGGCAGATATGGAAGGAAAAGCCATCTGTGCCGGCTTGAAGAGTCAAAAGAGGAAAATGACCCTACCAACCAAAATGTATGAGTACATTAGGACTTTGAATAAAATTGCCTAGGACCTAAAGGCAGCTCTCGCGAGCGAAGTGTGCTCTAATAGATGGGGGAAAAATATTAATATATTTAATATAAATTTTGTTAGTACATTTTTGAAGAAATTGACATCCGTTAAAACAAAATCTTCAAAACTTGTTTCAAACTCAGTTCTGAAGTTTAAAATGTTTTCATTGTATTTTTACTATTCTTTAGTTCCTCTTCAACTTGCTTTTTTTTTCCATTAATATAATTAGGAATTTTAAAAAGTCATATAAGAAAATTTTATTAAAAATTTTGTTATATTCTGTTATATTTGGTTTAGCCGCGAATAGATGCCCATGATGTAAAATTTCTAAAAATAATATCGAGTCAATAAAAATTTGTAAGAATTTTTTTTCATCTAAAGAATTTCAAATTAAAGGTTCAAATTCACTTATATCTGCATTTGTAAGCGACGATATTTATAAAAGATTGCTATGCATTAAATTTTTAAATCTAAAATTAAATTTTATTTTAGAATTTTTAGATCAAGAAAAAGATTTCATGAAAAAAACGGAAGAAAATAATTGTAAATGTTTTTTGTCAATGAGTTAAAAATTCTTCGAAACTCAGGAATGAATTATTCGAATTTAGAATGACGTGATATTGCGCTTTATCTTGGTCATTCTTTTCTTTTCATTTAAAATTTTGAATATTTTTAACTTAAATTTTATTTATATGGTAATCAGAAGGTTAAAATCGTGATTCAAAACTGAAATGCATATATCGATACTCGTAAAAATTACTCTGCTGCCATAGGAACGCATAAAAAGATCAAAATGGATAGAGAAATTGATTGTTAGCATTCCATGAAAGTTGCATTTGCTACAGTCATGATGAATTTCCTTATTTGGTTTTTATTTAAATATTATAAATATACAGGAGGACTATAGCTAGATATTCTATGAAAATAAAAAATGAAGCTTTTATAAGCTCTCACTTATATAATTTTTATTCTACGCGGCATTATTCATAAAAAGTAATAAAATTAATCAAGCTTCATAGAAAACAAAATGTTCTTCGGTATCTGTAATACCATTTCCCCGCGATATTAGCTTTGTGGTTGAAAAGAGAGCTTTTTAAGAGATTTTTAATAGATGTCAGCTCAATATACCTCCTTGGCGCCGAAAATAGAGATTCTGGGAAGAATATAGCTCTATCTCTATTAGAAACCGAGATCTGACGGTTCTTCTCGCGAGTGCCATAAATAAACACGCCCTGTTGGAATTCTATAAACAGTAGAAGAGCTCGGTTGGATGAATTCTATATTTGGAATACTGTTTAATAAATGAGCTGTTGAGCCGAGTGCTTCTTTTGTTTGTAATTTCTATAGATGTCCGTTTTGTATATGCCTTGACTGTGTTATTGTTGATCGTGATTCGTATTTACTAGAATATTCATTTGATAAAGCGTCGTTTTCTCTTATCTAGTTAATTGATTTGTTTCACCATATAGCTATTCGTAATGATATAAAAGATAGAAAATAAAAGAGTATTAAATGCATAAATAATAAACACTAACTTAATTCATAAAATATATCTTATGTCTATCGTGCTGTCTACAAGATGATACTGTTTCTGTTATTTCAAAATTCAAATGTTTACAGAAGAGCTGTTGTTGTTGTGACTTATGGCATTTTTCAAGCCCCCTAACAGTCATCCGTCAGCGATTTAAGCCGGTTGAGTGTCCCTTGTTTTTTTCAGTCGCGCCAACTAGGGCCAAGAGTACGACTTAGCCACTTCATTGGTCAGATTCGCTTCGACAACCCCTTTTTACAAGGGGGGCACATTCACACACCTCACAGATAGAACACAGAAGAAGAAGAACTATGCCCAAACCGGGACGCCCAGATCATGGGAAAGACGCGCTACCTCTGTCAGGACGCTGGCACAGAAGAACTAAAGCAGAGAGTTAGTTGAAAATATAAAAACTCAAATTTATTCACAAAATAAGTCAATTCACAGACTTTTCATTGTCATTATTGAAGGGTAAACACCATTCAGTTAAGCAAGCATGTTTAACACCATTAAACAAAGAAATTAGATGAAAGTCTAAGTAACAAATATTTAGCGTGAGAAAGACTCGTCAAAATTTCAGCAAAACAAACATTAATGAAGAAGAATTCTACTTTTAAGTAAACATCTCTCATTGATGAAAAAGTTTCATTCATTAGAAAGATCGAATGTGTTTCGTTTTAATGTTCAACTTGCCAAGAAAGTCAAACATCTAGGAGAATTTTTATGACATGTCACTTTTCTCTTTGCCTATTATCAAGGTGAGTCTGTAACAGGGGTGGCAGCTGTACTTTGGATCGGTTTATTTGCTTTCTCGTATATGAAGTATCGAGGAAGTAATGTGATCGTCAAAAAATTCGAATTCGAGATTTTAAAGAATTTTCACGTTCCCCTGAGTTCGTATAAGGCACTTTTGGCATTACGCCTATCGGTATATCTGTTAATTCTGTCTGTCTGTCTATCTGTGAACACGATAAATAAAAAATAATCTGAGTTAGAAGGAAGAAATTTTGTATATGACTATCGTCAAAATTTGTAGATTTCAATCACATTTGAAACGAAATCCATTCTTAAGAAGTCTATCTCTCTGGCTGTTCATTTTATAAGTGAACTCGATAAGTACAAAACACAAAGAGCCAGATAGATAAAATTTGCATCTGGAATATAATTTATTTTTTTTAATTTTGAGCTAAATTTGTGAAAGGATTGTTCGTTTGTCTGTACTTTCGCATGCGTGTGAAACGCAATAATTCATAAACGGAATGACTTAAAGCAATGGACTTCTGTATGTTACTTTGTGAGTAGAATTGTAATTCTGCTTGAAATTTGGTTTCTTTCTGTCGACAAAAAGCAGTCCAAAATACATATTCGTTCGGTTGATTCAGTAAAAATTCTGAATTCCCTCCGCAGATCTGTATTTCGTAACTATTGTTTGCTATTGGCATGCTAGGCCTTCGCTGCCTTATCCAAGGTTCATAACTTTATGTGGTTAGAGGGAAATAGGACCTTCATTGGAAAGTATGCCAGAAAGCATCGGGGGGGGGGTGACTACTCCCGTTGATTTTATTATACGACTAAAAGCTAACAATTTACATTTTCATTTTAATTATAATTATCCTACTTTATGCAGCATCTATCAACTTTAGTTTTCACTATGAGTAGTAAAATAAGGAAAGTTTACTAAAAAAAAGGAAAATCCATAAGTGCAAGCTAGTGGATTTATGATAAAAGATGTTGTATCGTCCTGATTTCAGATGCGATAAGGAGGAAAAGAAACTAACTGAACTGCGATTTTCGAAATTTTTAAAAAAAGATTTGAATATTGGTGGAACAGAAAGTTGTTATCCTTGATTAACTTGTCTTTTCTGGCTTTCTATTGGATTTAGCATGCATTGTGTAAATAATCTCAACTTTTTTTCTTGACAATTAACAAATCGATTTTTATTATTCGCTGTGGTATATTTATAAATCAGATTCCGAAATTTTTTCTTCAATCCGTAGTTTTGTCATTAGTTTACTTATATATTCTTCTAAGAAAAAGTTTTATTTGTTAGAAATTTTTTTACCCTCATACCAAACACCATTATTGAACTTTATTTTCGCAGATTATTTAAAATCGTCCAAATGTTGAATTAATATAATAGTTCTCACTTTAAACATCTTGCATGACTTTCCAATTGATTTTTTTTTCAGCAAAAAAAAGCTCATATACTTATTTTGTAGCCTCAGGTTCAATATTTTAAACTTTCACTCCGTTTTGCTACATGGAATAGTGTTATAATCTGTAAAAACATCATGTTTCCCTGCTAATTATCCAGGATATAGAATATTTTTTTTGTTTTATGGTACAAGAAGTGACAGTTTGTAATTTTAACACGTGATATCTTTAGAGTTTATGTTAGAAATGTATGAATAACATGTAGGTTTACTTACTAAATCGTCTGGCACCTCTCGAATACAGGGATATCCTCAAAAAAAATTTAAATTTATAAATAAACAAATATAATTCTTCAAAACTGTTACATAGAAAAATAATTTCTTAATTGCACTCATAAACAAGTCCTGAATATCAAACAATAGGTTTCATCTAAGTACAAGTGAGTATTGCTTAAGTCATATTACGTCATATCATCAGAATATGCTAAGTCGAAAATACAATAATTTCTCTTGCAAAACAACTTCAAAAGCCATGTATTCTCAAACGATTAAAAATGTATTTTATAATATAAGGGAATGGAATCTCTATGTCGAAGTACTGTAGGATGATAGTGTTTTAGGTTTGATCTATGTATATTTTAAATTCATTTACTCTCAATTGTATAACAGCGATGTTATGCCCACAAGCATCATGGATGCAACGTATGTGAATAAAACCGCAGTAATGAAAGCAATGAAAAATATTGTAACATATGTTTCAAACTGATTTTAGAAATTCATTAAAGTTTTAAAAAAATTGTGCGAATATAAAATTGGCAGCTTTGAGAAGTTATGTTTTTTAATCTTAAGGCAGAGTAAAATCTATTAAGGTTGAATGTTCGTAGGTAAAATAATCTAAGGTAGAGTATTCGTGAAATAATATGTTCCAAAGTTATGGAAGAAAAATAACTTAAAAACAATTCATTTTTCATGAGAAACTTTATTACAACTTTGGGGGAAAAAAACTTTTCTAAATAAGCGCCTGCTGCTCAAGAAATAACTAAAAATCCATATGTCTACTCTGTAAAGTATTATGGGCGACTTTTGCGTCATTCTCCTCACAGATAGTATCCTGCCTATAAATATTACCACTGGCACAGAAAATCAAAGTGAATTGCCACCCAAAACTTTCTTGCATATATTCTAATAAATGTAGAAATGCATTATTAATGGCATACCACTGGTAAACAACAGTTAGGAAAGAGCCTATGAATATGGAATCTTTGGCGATTAACCGCTGCGATGCATAAGTACCCGGAAATTGAATTATTTTGAACCTCCTTTTCCCGACCGAATGAACCCAACATTTGACTCAGAATTATAACTGTAGTCATAAAATCACTTAACGAATTTCATGTATTTAAGTCCTCGCGTCTCTGAGTTAACACGTTTTCATACTTGTGAAAATACAGACCCATGGCTAGTCAACCGTTTGCCGAATTGGATTCAAGATTTGATAAGAAATGAGGCTTTAAGTACTGAAAACTTTTATCCATCTAGCTCACTGTGCGTTATAGTTAAGTTATATTAGAATAAATGGTTAAACACACTTCCTCTTTATACAAAATTATGTTAAAAAATGCCAATTTGATGCAATGACCATACAGCAAATTTCCTCGTTCCAGCTCGAAATGTTTTTAAGTTATCGTTCTCACAGAACATAAACACAGAGAGTCGTCATTCCAACACTGTGTTTTTCGGAGTCAGAGAGGACAGAAACCTGCCGATTCGTCAAAACTTCAGGTTTGATTTATTTGACGATCACAATACTTTATTTGAATACAACATATACTAGAAAATGAAAATGGATATGAAACTAGAATTTTTTTGTGTCATGAAATCAAAATTTTATCGATTGCGCAATGAAATGATAACCCCATCAGGTGGTATCATTTTTTGAATTGCGATACGTAGTATAAGACAATGAATTTATCAACGGCTTGCGACTATTCACTGAATCTTTCTATATTAAGAAATAGACTAAAAGGCGAAGAATAACAATTTTTCCAACCGGGAAATATCATTTTTTATCAGCTCCGATTATACTACCAGGAATGATCAGGGCCTGCTCATTAAACTGTCAAACGTTTTAAAGGGACATATAACTTTGGAGGATGTTTAAGGCCTGAGTATTTTTAGTTCAATTTTCAAAGCAGTTTTAATTTTTTGATTTTATTTAATTAATTTACAGTGGCCACGCGCCCGAACTTATTCGAAATAAAAGAAGTATCATTTAAATTTCAGAGCATTATTTTTGAAATATTGCTCATTAATTATCTTTTTCAAGTTTAAATCTTTTTGTTTTATGAGCGTAAAAATTCTGTTTTATAATTTAAAAAATGTCCGTCACTGTAATGAAATATCCTTTAGATTGTATCAAAAGGTCAAAGATTATCAAAGATTTGCCCGAAAAGAATTATACTCGAAGTATTGAAATCCCTCTATTAAATGAGACACGCCATTAAATATTTTATTATTTCTGGCTGGAAAAATGTTCGACTTAACATTGTTTAATGTAATACAAAACAAATCTGATTTTTGAAGTCTGGAAAAGACAAAAGGGGCCCACGAAACTTGCAGTACCTAAAGATCCTTTCATTGGCCCCCTAAGAATGAAGCGTAATTTTATTGAAAAAAATTATGGAAATTTATCAAAATTTCGAAGCTAAATTTCTGTAAGGATTCTATTCACTGCATTGAAATCTGGGGCTAGTTATAGCAATTTTTAGAAAAATGTTTATATTTCAAAATGTTTGCCATTCCTTGATTGTAATTACTTTATACTTTCTCGCATACATAGTACAGAGAAAATATAGTAATCATCGAAAAATTAGAATTCAAGATTTTGATCAATCTCCACGTTTCGGTCCTTCCTAAGTTCGAAAAACACATTTTTGGAAAATGTCCGTCTATCTGTCTGTGGCAAAAATAATTCAAAAAAGCTTTGAGATAGACAGTGGAAATTTGGTATACGATCTTTATAACAAATTTTAAGATTACTATGAAATTTTGTGCAAAATTCGCTCTGAGGAAATCTTTCTCCGAGTCTCTAATTTACACGATAACTACAAAACGAAGTGAGCTAAATAGATAAAAGTTTTGACACTTATCAAGTTTTGAGCCAAATCCAGTGAGGTGGTAGACTATCTTTCGGATTGTAATTTCAGAAACATGTAAACACCATAATTCAAAAACGCAATGATTTAAATACATCAAATTTGGTATGGGATTTTGGGATTACAAATGTAATTTGGTATGAAATTTTTATTTCCATTAGTTTTGGTAAATGCGTCTAAAACAAATTCGATGCGTCTAAAACAATTCGGACACTATTAAAATCCTTCCAAGGATTAATCACCAAATAATTCGCCAAAGATGAAGAATGGTTATATCTTAATTAATCATTCATAATATATATAAAAAAACATTCGAAACGGGTCGGTTGTTACAACTTGCCCTGATTATAGAGTAAGTTGTAACAGTAATAACTATAATATTGATAATTATTTTGACTTTACTATATTTTTTAATTAAGTAGATAAAATATTTGGTAATTATTACATTTGTCATAGTGGTAATAAATAATATCAAGTGATTTATAGTAAAATACAGATACAAAATTTAACCAATCAGCATAAAAATCAGTGTATGTCATAACTGCAGTTAATCCAAGAAAATGATAGATTGCTTCTTATCGCACACTTATTGTATCCAAATTTTGTGCTTTAAGCATTGGAATATTCTTCTTCATTGGAATTCCGGCTTGCGGTAGTCTGCTTGCGGTCTTTTGGTTCTGAAACTGGAGAATTCCTGTTTTAAAACACGATCCCGAAGAACTGCAGAGTAAGCCGTCCTGGAGTGTGTTAATCTTTCCCGGCTGAATGCTTTCATCCTGCCATGGCACAGGAAAACGAAAAGGAGTGCCAGTCCGGGCACTATCACTATTCTCAACATCCAACCTCCGTTGGAAATTATGCAGCGTGGTCCAAAATAACCCTAACTTTATTTCATAAAGGGATGTTAATCTATCTATACTTATGATAAAGCTCAACGCGCGCGCGTGTGTGTGTGTGTGTGTGTGTGTGTGTGTGTGTGTGTGTGTGTGTGTGTGTGTGTGTGTGTGTGTGTGTGTGTGTGTGTGTGTGTGTGTGTGTGTGTTGGCGCACTACAGGCCAGACCATTTGTGCTAGAGCCATCAAATTTGGCATATGTATACCTTGGAGGTCGGTAATGTGGACCTCGGAGCGATTTTTTTCGAATTTTAATTAGAATTTTAGTTAATTAAAAATTAGATGAAATTTTGGCGTTTTTCTGCTATAACTTCCGAAAATATTACAGCACAAAATTGATTTTTACATCATATTGAAGAAAAAAAAAATATCCTTTTAATGATGCTAATGTTTTAGCCAACCAATTAAATTTCTATTTTTAATGAATTTAAAAAAAATAATTTAATCCTATTTTTCAACAATTTATATCTCACAAAATAAAAATAAAATTTAAGCTGCCCGTGCCCGTTTCACGTGAACAGGAAAAAAATAACATTTATCAACGCGTTGCCATCACATTAAAAAAAGCTCAAATTAAAATTAAGTTAATTATCATTGCAAATTAAACATATAAAACTGTAATCTTCAGCACGTGTCAGTATGAAATGAAATAATTATAATATTTTCTAAACAATAAATGCAAGGAAATATTTTTTATGATCTTTTACAATACTATATTACCAATTCAATACAACAGTTTTATTTAAGGCAAATATAATTTAAGATATCTACCCTAATCGGGGCCCAACAGCTAATTTGTAAACCTTTGGTAATATACATACATCTACTAACAAAATAGTTTAAATGAAATAAATAATTATATTTAATGTAAATTAAGTCAAAAATTGCGGATGAATTACTAATTTTAGGTTGTTACATATATCCACTGCCCTATGAATCATATTTAACAAAATATTCTTGAGACGTTAATATCTTAAATAAAAAGAGTATAAAAAGAGTTGTACTTCAATCAACTAAATCAATCATGAAAGCTGACCAATTTATGAAAATTTAAATATCACGATTTTATAAAAACGGTCAATTTTAGATTACTTCATCGACCATCTCAAAGAAGCCAATCATCTCCCAGAGTTTCTAGAGTGATTAGCCGAAATTATAAAAATGTTGATTGTTCTGAAATTGTAATATTCAAAACTTAATAAATCGGTTAGATTTGATCGCAAAAGATAGATACGTTTGTTTATTTATTTAAAAGTTGGAATGTCAGAAATATTTAGCAGAATATGATTCCTCAGGACCAAAAGACTGTCTAAAATTTAAACTTCAAAATTTTTGAAGTATATTTATAAACCGAAAAAAATAGAATATTATTATTGACATCATTTAAATCCTTTAGGAAATAAAACTAAAAAGTGAATTTTACGATACATCCGTGAAATTTTTATGGAATAATTTTATGAGATATTATAAATTATGAAAATTATTTTATAATACAAATAAGACATCTATGCCGAACGATTTTGCTTTGAATTCTCATATTTTTTTTAATTACATACTTGATTTCAATAAAAAAAAGTTTTCATATTAATAGCAATTTCATCATTTCCACTTCAATTAAAAATTGAATTTTACGGGTGCTAATAGAAAATTAGAGAGAGTTGCGTAGTAATGAACAGAATGGCTTAAGCCCTGCATAATAATATAAGTGAATGATATGACTATCAAAATTTGAAGCTTTAATATCTATTTTCCTGAAACAGCTATTATGAGACCAAGTTACATAAAATAGTTAATTGAACATTTTAGCAAGCATTAATACTAGCGAATCGGCTGGTTGCCAAAGGTGGCTAATACTTATAATAAAGCTTAGTGTGTGTGTGTGTGTTTGAAAGTAAAACTATAAACTAAATTTTATGATGAATCTGGAAAATATTAGTTGAATAATTCTTGAGATATTACATAAATTATGATAACTATTCTGTAGTGCACGTAATACTGAAATGCTGAACGACTCTGTTTCTCGTATTCATATTTTTAAAAAAATGCTTGGTTTCAGTAATATATATATATATATATATATATATATATATATATATATATATATATATATATATATATATATATATATATATATATATATTGCAGTTTAATCAATTCCAGTTTAATTTAAAGTTTTACGAGAGTTGACAGAAAATTAGATAGATATTTCTTACATTACAGCTTAAGGCCTTTATAATAAATAGTATGAGTGAATTATATGACTATCGAAATTTGAAGCTTAAAAATATTTTTATGAAGAAGTTATTAAAAAGCAAGTTATATAAAATATTTAATTGGAAATTTTAACGATCAATAAGATTGGTGAACCAGCTGGTCGTCAAAGTCGACTAGTATAATATAATATAATATCGTCAGATTAGTTGTAAGCATCTCTGTAAACTAACAAAATCATTCTTCCTTTTCAAAATCTGTATATTAGTTTCCCTTGTATTTTCTTTTTGTTTTTATTTCTTATTGATTATTTTTTCATCACTTCTTTATCAGGTGGGTGAGTTAGAAACTTTTTATTTATTTATTTTGTGTATTTCTTCAATTAAATAAGTCTTTGTTATACTCCTTCAGAGATAAATCCGTAAGGAATAGATCTAATCTTAGAATGTGCATGTTAATATTTAAAGCAGAAAGTCAAAATACCCAAATCAAGATAAATCTCGCAAGTTGTCATGGGTTTTGAGCATTTTCATTTGAGTTATAAAAAATATTTTGATTTAAAAAAATTAACAATTAAATCATTTTTAAGATTTAAAACATAGATAAAGTAAATAAATAAAATCATTTTAACATTTAAAAACAACATCAATTAACATCTTTTAAATCAAAATTTACGAAATATTTCTTTCTTTATTTACTAGCTGTTCTCATTACCCATTTTCTGTTGGGTAACAAAGCTCATCATAAGAACCTGATACATAGAAGATTCTGATTACAGATTTTAAAAACTGCCACAACTGTTACAAGAAGCTCCCGGAACAGTTACTTTCACTTTGCCTTATTTGAGAAATTAAATAACCAGCAGG
The DNA here is from genome assembly GCF_947563725.1 of Argiope bruennichi. NCBI lineage: Eukaryota > Metazoa > Arthropoda > Arachnida > Araneae > Araneidae > Argiope > Argiope bruennichi. The sequence goes on along the minus strand of NC_079159.1, from coordinate 7,541,907 downwards.
AGTAGTCTACCCAAAGCTTTCTCGCGTGCTGAAATAAACTTATGACATAGCACACTTTACGTGGCACTGACGTACAATAGTTACAAAATATTAACTTTTGGGCCTGAATTTATAATTTTTACTGAATCTATCGTGCGGCGAGTTACATAGCAATGAATCCCTGGAATGAGTTAATAGTATCCAAAAATCGAATTTATATTTTAGACGCGATTTTTTGAGTTATTCTTGTCCCAGACAAGCAGACGAACATTTTCCAAAAATATGTTTTTCGAACTCTTGGATGACTAAAACGAGAAGATCCGTTAAAATCACGAGTTCTAATTTTTTTTAACGATAGCTATACTTTCTGTGTATTACTTATGCGAGGAAGTAAAAATGTACGTGAAATGCCTTCCTATATTGTATATGCATTTCAGTCGATGGAAGAAAGGAGGAAAACAATTATTTTTGTCTTAGACAGGCAGACGAACATTTTCCAAAAACATGTTTTTCGAACTCTTGGATGCCTAAAATGTGGAGATTCGTTAAAATCTCGAGTTCTAATTTTTTAACGATAGCTATACTTTCTATGTATTACTTATGCGAGAAAGTAAAAATGTACGTGGAATGCCTTCCTATATTGTATATGCATTTCAATATAGGAAGATTCAATGCAGGAAAACAATTAGAAAATCACTCTATGAGCTAGCCGCTATTAAAACTATTATGGAAATTTAGGTACCAATTACCGAAAGGTTGAAAACCCCAAAGTAAGTTAATTAAAAAGCGTATACAGTAAAGGGTCTTGAATGAGTTTTGCTATGGCGAATTACACTGTATCAAAATCGATATTATCCATTTTTAATCCTTGAGTTACATGTTTCAACAAACTCACGTGACGGGCATACCTATTGCCACAAAAACCCCACAACCAATCAAATAATTAATTAATTAACACCTTTCAAGTCACGATATTCTTCTTTAACACCCGGAAGTGATGGGTCTTCCGCTTTAAAAAAAACCCATCGTCAACCACTCTTTTAAACAAACCCAACACGTAAAAATTGTTCAATTTTTAATGAAAAACCCGATGACCTGATAATCGGTACATGTGGTGAGATCCTCTTCGACCCAGTGAATCACTGCTTCGCCGCCCTCACGTTGCAAGACGTTGACCCACAGTTGCGCATACAGTGAAAGTGGAGTCTGGAGTAGCATTTTTTATAAGTTCACTAAAGATGAGCCATGTGTGACGATGAAGTGTGGGAGAGATACAGGTACAATTAATTAAATGTGATTTGTATGTGTTGCTATGTTGCATGACCTAAAAAGTCGCTGTTGAAGTTTTGTTAGTAAAATAATTGTTCGCTAAAATTTATATATTTATAGTAAATTATATATAAAATTATATATTTATTCTCAGGAAAGTGGATCCACGTTGATGAAATCTGTAAAGAACATCATATCCTAATTTTGATCTCAAATAGAATGAGAGGATAATTGGAAATGAATTTTCTTCCTAGAGAGCTCCATTTTTTTAATTTACTTTTTACTTTGTGGGGAAATAATATTCTTGTTAGCTTTCAATTCGCTTAAATGGTTTGAAAAAGGAAATATTAAGGAAAAGAATGGTGGTTTGTTTCAATTTTTATTTCTTCATGTACAAAGCATACCATGAGAAAGTATTCAAACATTCATATTCTCTGAGAATCTTCAAAAATTCGATCTTGAGATTTTGAAGAATCGCCACTTCACTGACTTTCTCGAATCAAAAAAATATATTTTCAGATTTATGTGTGTGTGTCCATCTCTCTGTAAATAGGCTAACTCAAAAATGTTTTGACGAATTAAATGAATACCTTGGTCTTGATACCGAATTCATAGATTTTTAACAAATTTTGAAAGAAATCCATTTTTAGAAATTTTTTTCTGCAAGACTGCAAGTAAGGACGATGTCTTAAAAATGCAAGTAACTAGACTGGTAAAATTTGGTATACATTTCTAACATCTGATATGTTTTAGAATATTCCATTTTTAGGAAGTTCGTCTGCTTTTCCGTAAGAGTGCAGGCGAACACGATAACTGCAGAGTACAAATAAATAGATTAATAAAAAAAATCAGATGCATAGCTTTAAAATCTAAAATGATCTGTGTCGAATTTTGAATCCAATCCATCAAAGGCTAAACACCGCAATGACTTACATAAATAAGATTTGTTGTGTTTTCTTTTACCAAAACTGAAACTCTGGCTCAAATTTTGTTTCAATCGAGTGAAAAAAAATCATCTAGATGTGAATTCTATATAAGGAAGTACAAAAACTTCTGAAAATGATACCAATAAAAATAAAATTGAACATTTGTGTCTGTGGAGGAGGGGGAGGTGGCTTGCTTACTGTTCATAATTTTTGTACAGGAAAAAAAAGGAAGTGAGAGGATATCCCTCCATTAGGCAGCATGCTATAAAGTTCCAAGGAGACCACCTCTGCTGGATATTCCGATACAATGAGATCTAAAACGTGAAAGTTCATTAAATTCTCCAATAAATTTTTTGACGACTAAATTGTTTTCTATTTTTATACCTCATATACGAGAAAATAAGTACAACATAGAGTTAGTATTTTGTTTCATCAAGTGCTCTAGAAATGAACAGATATTTGAAACGAGCAACCATCCCATAAGTCCTTGAAAAATATTCTACTACAACCCTTTAAAGTCGGACAAAATTCTTTAAAACAAATCACCGGACTTCCTCTCTAAGCTAATGCATGCAAACATTCTCTTCATAGAACAAGAACTCATTCAGAACGTAGAGGGGGCTGCCCTGAGAATATAACACGCACTGACGAACGCATCTGCCTTAAATGTTAATAAGGTATTTGAAGAGCCCTATCCTATTTATTGATCAGAACTTCACAAACACGTTCTCCCGTTCCTCGCGATCTTAATTAGTTCGCCTGCTATTCCTTCGGCGAAGTGAAGCGAAGAGAGTCGCTGACCAAGCGATGACCTCGCATCTGCAGGCATCTTTTATTGAAAAGGGAATTTTAAATATCGAGAAGCGCTCGCTGGAAAGGAGATATGCTGCTGAGTTGGAGAAGAGGGCTGGCAGAAGTGGAGTTTTAGGCTTAATTGCATGTGCAGGAGATGGCATATAAGGATAGTTTCGGCACGTTTTCAGTAATTAGCTATTGCAGTTTTAGGTAAAAATAGGGCAAGACTTTACTCAGTTTCATAGAATTGCAATATGTGAATCTCAGAATTTGTTTGCAGAATATATTTCTTTATATTCGTATGACAATTTTGAAAATCGCAGCTTAATGATTTTCTGTGATTTTGTGGAGTTGGGATGTTATATTTTAATTTAAAAAATTCTTTTATATCATAATAAATTTTCGTAAACAATTATTTCCATCTAAAAAATAGTTCACCCTTGTAAGAAAAAGAAACAGTTGAAATTGTTGTCAGAAATTGTATTAGGATGTTTGTGTAAAAATATAGAGAAAATCCTAATACATTACCTAAATTTGGAACTTTTTTCTTAAATTCTGCAATGTGATTGTTATTCATGCAAATTTATAATAATAAAAAAATTTAATTAAAATATGGCAACCTAACTGCGCAAAATATACATAACCATTAAAATGGATTCCTACAACTGTCAAAGGCGACAGTGCTAAATATCTGAAATCTAGTTACACCTGCGAAAAAATTTCTTCTGGACTTTTTCGTATATTAGCCATCTTTCATGGCTAACTAATTCTCTTTGTTCTAATTAGCTATTTCAAGCAAATTCTAGATTATGCTTAATTTAAATTAAATTTCTTATGCATAGCTTGATTTTTTTTAAAAAATATATCTACTGAAATTAAGTTCCATGATATTTTATTGACATTCAAAATTTAAGGGTATGTTGTTTTTATGTAATTTCACTTTTTGAATTCTCGTATAAACTAGTCATACAGGTAGCAAACTTTTTCTCCCTCAACTGTGAACATTGGAAGAAAATCACGGTATTAAATATTTGATAAAAGGATGAAAACGGTTTGAATTTCATTGCAATAGTGAAATTTATTGTTGAAAATCACGCAAAAATATTTTTTTAAAAATTCGTATCATTAAACTTTTTTTTTAAAAAAAAGATAATAAAATTGTAAAGTGATTTAAAAATCGGTTTTCTGATATAATATTTTTGGTAATTATTAATTTTTTTAAATCTTTGCACTCGATTGTAATTTCTCAGTCACCATTCAAGACGGTGCATCATTTTGACATTTATTTATTTATTTAATTTTAATTGTTAAAAATACCTAAAGAATGGTAAAAAAATGTAGTTTCATTTTTCAGGGGATCTCAAAACAGTTGCATGTATTTATTTTTGGGGGAATAAGCAGATCCATGTATTATGATATTTATGCGTCGAATTATGCTTAATAAGTGAAAAGGGTTAAAAAGTTGCTTTGTGTTGATCAGTTTTCACTTTCTAAAGAGCATTTCCGTAGAATCTAATATCCTGTTACACACACACATAAATAAGTGTATATTTTACACAGTATAGCACACTTTTAGCAAATTTTAACTTCATTTTAAAGGAAAGAATAAATACAGAATGTATTTTAAACACTTTCTCTTTGGCCGAATAGATCTGAACATCGATATTAATTTTTTTGTGTCAACTCCAAATTTCGTTTCTTTACCATTTCTGTACTTTATTTCGTTTCCAGTCATCATATTCGCATATACCTGATTTGACAAACAGTCAGGAATTGGATGGATTTGGGCCACCATTTGAGACTTGTGATAAAATCGTAGGTCTGATTTCATCCGTCGAATGCTTTGTGACTTTGATTTTTGATTCACATGCGCATTAATGGAAGGACAAACTTCCTGTGACAGAATTGCGTTCAAAGTCTTATGCACATTTACAGTTTTGTATCAAGGCCATATCATTTTGTATTCCATTCAAAAAATGAAATAAGTTAAAAAGTGGACTGTTAACAATAACACCATTTTTATATTATTTTATTAATAGACCTATAAACATGATTCCAAATATGGTTTCTTCTAACTCAGTGATAACTTGAAGATTCATTAAAGTTTCATGATCAAAATTTTGGACAATCACACTATTTTTATCTTTATATTGCAAGAAAATAAAGAATAACTAGAAAATGATTGAATATACGGTAAACCATTGTTATTGTTCAAAAAGTATTTGATATATCTACCGTTACTCTAGATGAAATTACTTTCCCTTTTTCGCTAATGAAAAACTAAATATTTAATTAATTGTAACCATCATTTAAACTTCATTATATAGAACTTCAGTATACAGAAAATTACTTTGAAAAATACTTTGCAAAAATGCCCATTGATTCGCTTTACGGGAATCGGCAGTTCATCACCATGCAAAAAGGATGGAAATTTATAACTCGTGTCAAGTTAGAGAACTATTTGGGTGGCTCAATGTGTATTGTCAGACAGATTGAACGTCTTAAAAATATTTAGGGCTTCAGGTAGTTTAATCAACTTATATTCTTTGGGGATTTGACACACCATTTCAGCAACGGTAGAAAGAACATAAGTCAGATTGGGTGTGGATTTTTGGTGGCGTGCTATGATAAATAACCGAAATTTGGAGATATACTTTTGAGGAGGTATCTACGCCAATATTCATTCAGTGACCTCGTTGTGATCTGTTCCTCAATATGGCTTCATAGTTGAAACCGGATTCCTAGGCTGAACCGCCGGTTACCTTTCTGGGTACCTCCATATTTCGGAGCAAAATTTAAAATACTTATACATAACAAGTATTTATATTGAAAGTTAAAGTTACCACGCATCACATCATCATTTCTACACTGTTGTTTAGCAAGAAACATGACCTATCTCAATCTCTCGGGTATAAATTTCAGATCACATGGAAAAAATTAACCAACCAAATAATAAAGCAATTTTTTTTAATTAAAACATTAGAGTCCCAAGAAAATTTTACTAAATAGGACCCGAGAAATATATAAAAATTAGGACTTTAATTTTTTTAGAAGTGCATTTATTGACTCAAATAATAAGAATTTTTTTTTTCTGTTAAAGCATTTTTCTATCTAGAAATATATGCCTGTCTCTAATGGTTAAGTAATTAGTTACTGGGCAGCGATTAGAATGGACACTTTATATATATTTACATTTCAAATAATGATGTCATTTAATTGTTGGTCACGCCTTTTCAATTTGTGAACTAATTATATTTCTTGTCAGGAGGAAAAGGAACGCGGCATAATGACATAGAATAAGACGATTTGCACTTACATCTTCATTTACATGTTTATCACGTGATTTTTTCAGGTGAGACATACTCAAACAAAAAAATAAAAATACATAATTCTGTATATACATTAGAACAATTTTTGAGATGAAAATATTACATGCCCTATCTGATGGTTAGGTGATGGGCCATAATTAAAACGAAAATGTCTATTTAATTTTTCTTATTTCATAAAAACATCGAATGTACTGGTTTTGAATGCAAATTTAATCGCTTGTAAATGACATACTTTGTTAAAAATATTCATAAGTTTCTTCGTTTCATCATTACATTTTAAAGAATTAATTTATCTATACATTTTATCTAAAACGTATAGATTTATAAAATTGTGACGAAAAAAAAGGAGTTACATTCCATGCTGGTATTTATTTCCTGTGAACATCAAAAAAACTCCGTTTTATCGTAAAATTACGTTTTGGAAATAAATTACAATGCTTTAATTTAATAAAACAATTTTTTCTTGTATGGAATTAAAAGTGGCTTCATAAAGTATGTATTAAATATTAACATAAAACATGAACAGCATAAATTGATTAATAGAGATGTTCAATTTTAATTTTAACGCTCTCATTTGTAGCATTACAAAAGAAAAGACTGTAAAATTACCATTTGCGTATATGCATGTCGCTGGTGTTTTCAGGGAAAACTACGACGCCGAAACACTAGTTAATGGAACTCGACATGTTAGAAAGGAGCTGCTTCGCTTTAAAAGTGATTGATAGCTTATTCAGCTTGTCTATCTAAAATGGCTCGGCTTTAGTCTTTCTTACAATTACTGAACAATGATTCAAATTTAGGAATCTTTCGTTACAAAATTAAAATAAAAAATAAAAACTTCTTGAAACTTATTTATAATTTATAACTTATAAAAATAAAAATTAAGAAAGAGAAACTCTTAATTTTTATTAAAATTGCTGTTATAATTTTTGACATCGATTATAATACTAATGAATACTTAACATATTGACTTTCCGAAATATGTTTCAATGTCTAAAAAAAAATTTTGTTATTTAAAAGCATGAACGATCACATATAAAAAATATTGCAGTTATACATCATTGTTGGCAATTTCTACCGTCTTGAATGACGAGTTGGTTCGCTAGGAATATTAGTTGTGTATAACTTCAGTTAATATCTCATACATAATGTGATAGTCATAATCAATCCTACAATTTTCAAACATTAAATTAAATAGACATTTTAACCCAATCATTTTGTACTATTACAAGTATTCTGATTATTGTATGTATGAAATACCTTAATGAAGTCAAGTCGAATGGCGTCAAGTATGATTGTCAACGCCCTTTTAGCATCATATTAACACATCATGAAGCTATGTTAGCCCACTCACATAGTTTCTTTCTTTACTGAATGACTTTCTTTTCTTTTTAATCAATGAAGGGGAATTTTTTTTTTCTGATTGGGTAATGATCCAAATTGTCAAATCAAGAATCATGAAAATTACTTTTATAATCAAATTTTATTGGCAACACTTGCAGCTTCCTAATGTCATTATCATTATCATTCTCTCTCCCTCTCCCTCTCTCTTTCGCACGTCTTCATTTTGTACCGATTTTTATCGCTTGTAGTTTCACTGCAAATTAGTATTATTTTTTAACTTAGTTTTTATGTCCTTTCTTTCATGCTGTTTCACGTGTTTCCATTTCTCTGACATTCATCCATGTTTGTTTTATTAGTTTCTAATTACAGAAAAAAGTAATGACAATGGATCCAACTTCTTCCAGATTAAGCTAAAGAGCGTAGATTTAAAATTTACCAAAAATATTTTTTTTCTCATTTTGGCGATTTTTATATAAAATTTCGAATATTCTAAATTCTTGTATACAAATGCAAATATTAATTTCTCACGCTACATTCCATAAACCAATAACATTGCGCGTCATTTAAAGATATTTTTAAAGGAAGTCTTTGGAATAGATTCATCGCACTTCTTCTATGAGTATACTTATATTACTTTTATAAGGCTGCGAAAATATTTGGAATCCTACAGAGCATGAGCTACTTTTTCCATGCTTTTGTCTCTACACGCCTTCTCCTTGTCGAGTCATAGCATCTGTGAAGAAATAATATTTATTCAAATGTTACTACATTATAACAAATAAGATGTTTGGAAACACATGCAAATGAGGATATCTGCAGTCCTGATCTACGTCACGCCTTCTGTACATAAATATCTTGTAGGAAACAGCATTGGCATTAGTCGCATGCAAGATGCCACGAAATTCAGAACTATCCAACTTCGAGAAAGGCGTATTTGTCGGATATCATAGAAATGGTCGATCCTTAAGGGACATATCTAGTGAGTTAAACATTCCAAAATGGACAGTGGCTTTTGTGATTAAGAAATAGATAGTGAGTATGGATTGTCAGAATGTGCTTCCATTCCATGCAGACCCACGAAATTAAAAGACTGAGACCAACTAGCGTTGTCCAAAGAAATTCGGAAACACCGCACCAAACCGATGGTCTACATACTCCAGGAGTTTCAATAAGTATCCAGGACTGTTGTTTCAATAAATACCATCCGCAAGGAAGTACATTTGCTTGGTTTTCCATGGTCGTGCTGCCGCCCATAAGCTTTTGATTCCAAAATCTAACCGCGCTTCTCGGTTGAGATGGTGCAAGGTAGTCGAAATTAGACCATAGACGAGTGAAACAAGTTCTCTGGAGTGTTGAATCAAGGTTTAATCTCTTCCAGTAGGATGGCAGAGTCTGAATTTGGTGTATGCATGGATAACGCCTTTTGCCAGAATGCATTATGCCTACAGTAAAGTTAGGCGGAGATGGAATTATGGTCCGAGGATGTTTCTCGTAGTATGGGCTGGGACCCTTGATCCCAATTCATGGTAAAGTGAATGCCGTCTCCTTCGCCACTATTCTAGACAACAAAGTACTTCCCTACGCTGTAGCAATTTTAAGAGTTGGATCATAGTTATTTCCAGGATGACAACGCCACTTGTCATGTTGCGAGGTCCACCATGGATTAATATAATGACAATGGGATGGACCGTTTAGACTGACCTGTCCAGAGTCCAGACTTAAATCCTATAGAAAACCTATGGAACGATTTAGATCGGCGAATTAAGGAGTGCAATAACCGTCCAAAATCGGTGAAAGAATTAACATATCTTCTCCAAGTGGAAGAAAATACTACTGTCCACCATTGAAACACTTGTGGAAAGAATTCTCGGGCCGGTTAAAGCTGTAATTGCCTCAGGTGAAGGCACTACCAACTATTGAATATGAATAAAAAGTGAGTTTCTCTCTTTCATCACTGGTGTCCAATTACTTATTGGTAGATATAGTATATATGCAAAGACATGAAAGATAGTAAAGAATTTCATCATGATAATACATAAACCAATTAATATTTTACTTACCATATGATCGGCTTCTGAAATCAATCACTCTTTAACTCTCCATTATTTCACATAAAATGCAGTGTAAGAAGAAATAAAAGTGATTGTCTTTGTGAATAACGCTTATCAGTGACCGTTATGAAGTGAAGTAAATTTAAACCACTTAGCTGAAATTAAATATAATCAATACACCCGGCTAACCGACTGGTCATCAAAGGCAACTAGTATGTTACAAGGAATTTTAAAAAATTTAATTGCGAACTTTTTATTTTAAAATTTTGATGCACATTAAAATGCGTTCTTAGCTACTAAGATACTTATTGTAGTCCGCATGATTGATATTTTGATTTAGATCATCCCATTTTAAACTTAGTATGTTCTCATATTTAAAAACGGACAAATTTGTGGATAATTACAAAAAATGTTTACGAGGTTTTAAACTGATAGATTCATGTAAAGTTCGAGGTGAGATTTGTTTACGATGTATACTTCTTATACCAGATGTTTTCTTTGTATACTTCTTATACCAGATGTTTTCTTTGTATACTTCTTATACCAGATGTTTTCTTTGTATACTTCTTATACCATAAATTACAAAGCAATGCTATGAATCATCAAACTTGATAAAGGCATTCTTTGCGAAAGACTTCTAACATTTTTGAAACTAGTGTACTTTTCGCTTATGAAAAAATAAAATATCTTGTCTTTTTAATATTTTATTTCGATGTAGAAGCGGAAGCAAATAACGTCATGATGATTATGCAAAAAATTATTTTCAAAATAGAGAATCGCGTCAACAACTTATTTTTAATATCCATTTAATAGAATCGTTTTTAACATAGTCTGAATTGAAAGTAAATTCATGAAGTGAGTAACTGGGTTTTCGGAAAAGTAAAGTGAATTTGCTAGTAAATTTATATAGATCGAGGGATACTTATCCAGTTCAGCACAAAAGTATAGAAAAAAAAACAGATCATAAAATTAAAATGAAAATAGATATTTTCTATTATTTCAAATATAAAAGATTAATCTTAAAAATAAACTAATTTACTTAAGTAACGCAAAAATATTTCCATATTTTCTAGAACTTATTCAGAGAAAGTGAATTTTTTTTTTTGGGGGGGGGGGCCAATCGATTACTGATGATGTTCAAGCCAAAGGTCAAAAGTTTTAATATGAAATTAAAATTTTCGAAATCAGCCCAGTGGTTATAGCTGGAGACACTATTAATGTGTTTTTTGTTATGGAGAATGTACTACAGTGGAAACATCTGGAAAATAGTGGATTGTGGAAGTCCTTTCATTAGACACCCCGGACTTTCATATTAAATAAAATTTGGTGAAATTAGACTAGTACTTTGGCCTGGAAGGATAGTTCTTTAATTTTTCTCATTATTTTTATAATGGACCAAATGTTATAAGTGCGAAATACAATTCTTTGTGGCATAAAATAAAGAAATAAAGGATAAAAAATATTTTGCTGTGAAAAGTCCTTTTTAGCACATTTATAAATATATTATTTGTTATAAATATTTTCTACATTTGGAATAGTGTCTAATAAAAGAAAAACAAAGAGACAGATATAATCAATTTGTCTACCCTTTACATAGGGCGTATATCATTAATAAATCTTCATTGAAAATAACTATAACATTATTTACAAAGAAAGAATTTATTAAAATAAAGAAGCTGGTAAATATTCTTCTTTTTTTTAATTTTGCAATCTATTGTATATTGGTGGAAATGTGGTGATGATTTCGATTCTTCTTGTAAAATACTATGATAGATTCTGAAATAACATTTGAGGTAGAAATATGATTTATGCTCAATATATGGAAATAGGTAGCCTTCCTCTAGGACGCTAAATAAATGTTTGTCTACGTCTATGTTTCGATTGAAGGGAAATTTGCAGCAACCTACACGACAACTAAACAAATTTCGTTGCTAAATCAAATCACTTGCGTCTACCAATTCTTAAATAATGACAGATAAGAGTACAGTCAGAGGACTGAACCCAAAATCGTCTTCCTTCAATGCATGTTCTTAGACGTACATAGACGTAGACAAATATGGGCCGCGGTGGCCTAGTGATAAGGTCTCGGTTTCGGAACCGGAGGGTTTCATGTTCGTGTCCCGATTCCACCGAAGAACCGTCGTGTAAGGCGGTCTGTTGCACAATCAAACGTCCTCCCGCTGGTGTGACGTGGTGTGGAGAGAGGGATGCCAGCTGAGGTGTCGTCCTCGTCATCTGTCCGATGTTCATTAAACTGCGAGGTCCGTCCCAAAATAGCCTTAGTGTTGCTTTAAACGGGACGTTAATATAACTGAAGTGAATTCCAATGCATGTTCTTCAGCCATAAATGGATTTTAAAGAAATTGTGAAAACCCAATTGAGTTAAGATGGCTAGAAGAAAAATTTTGCCAACAAAAGTGGTTTATTGCTTATTAAAGATCCGAATACACCGAACATTCTTATTCTTGCATAAGGAAATTCTTGTATGTGAAAAACAAATCTAGTCTAAGGTGTCATCTTAGTTGTATAAATAATGTAAAAAAATTCCAGTCTTTATGTAATTTTATATATTTCTTATATAATAAATCAATTTCTTATATAATAATAATTTTAAGAAAAGCCATTAAACCAAACATCATAAAATTGGATAGCATTTAAATTATCTTTCAATGATTGTTAGAAAAAAATAACAAATTTAATTCCGTTGAATCAAACCCTTTATTTGTAAATACTTTTTCCACAGTTGTTGTTTATGTTTCCAAAAAAACATTATTCACTTTTTTTTTAAATAGTGGCCAAAACTCCTGCCGCTCGAATAAATTATGGGCTTATACATTTCGAATTATACCAGTCCCGAGTCAGATAACATTCATGATGGGATTCCGAATAGTTTAGAAGCAGACATAGCGAAACTGTCGAGCCTACATTCGATTCCTCTGAAATGCTGACCGCCGGTCAGTGTTTCAGTCGTGAATCATGCATTTAAATTACTATACCCAGTTGACCGGGTTTCTGTGATTAGGTATGCACTGGACTCCGGCATAGAGTCTATGGAAGAGGGCGGGGCTAGTGGTACGCATTTATAATACACACATACTATATGCAGTACTAGGAGATGTAACCCCTTCTACAAACGCCAGTGCATGAGCTGAGGGAGGAGGGGAGGGAGCTGAAGAGCATATAGATCGATAAATGGCCTATCTGGCGTGTAGTTGCGTGGGTTCATCATCTGAGGGTGATGTTCGGAGATTAAATTCGAGACTAGGATCTCAAAGCGGAATTATTTCTCGTGACCGCCATGACAGCCGTGAGTCTCGATTTGAATAGAATAGCTTGAAAAGGAGTCCTTAATCTTCCTAAGTGCATGTACGAACCACTCGTTTTACCATCAAATATTTAAAATTAATTTTTTATTCATTACATTTACCTTTTTCGAATCATTTATTGTTAAAAGCAACCTATTCGGGAAAACGAAACGATTGTTTTTTTAGAAGAAAGGAGACAGAATTTTATAACAAGTATTAATTTTATTTATTTTACTATCAAATTTACTCAAATTTCTAGGCGTTTTGCTTAGAAAGTGAGAAGTATTAAGTAAAGCACAAAGAGGTATGATATCTGCATCAGGTTTCGGGATGTCAGAAATATCTTGAATGAATGAATTGTTAGTGCATGTGTGTTGGCTCTTATATACCATTCTGCTTGTTAAAATATAATTTTCAATATGATTAAGGAATGGAAAGAACGCGTCAAGTGTTTCTGATATTTAGGTCCCAGTAAGTCAGATAAAAATACTTAATAGTCAGATAAAAATTAAGTTAAAAGACAAATTCATTTAAAGAGGAACATTATTCCGAAATCTATTTAAAATTCCACGAGTAAAATTAAATTGACAACAGATTAAATTTGTTGTTTAACCCTAATAGTACTTTTTACCATTACTCTCCACAAAAGATTCCTTTCCTTTTTTTTTTTTCCCTGAAAATAACCAAGATACCATATTATTGTTCCCAAGTCTCTCTGATTTAAATACACTCTTTTCTAACTATAAACGAACTCTTTCTTCTTCTGTATATTGTATTCTAAAATAAAAATTCAAAATATTCTAATGTAAATTCTAAAATTAATGTAATTAATTTCCACACATTAATCTGAAAGCGTAAATATTTAAAAATTATATCATTAATGTGATTGTTCAAGCTGAAAATGCATGCTATTGCTGATTTTTTTGAAGAACCCTCGGCTAAGTGATAAAGTCATGGCAAGATACCATTTAGCTAAAAATATGGACATCAATCCAAAAAAAGTGGACTTCTTCTCTAAATTTGATGCCAAATCTTAACTTAATGCCACACTAAAATGCCTTGGACAAGCTTAGGGCAACAATGGCAAACTTTCCTTAGAAAGGGAAGAAAATTTAGCCACCCTTTGTGGATATTGCTACTGAAAAAATCCAAATCTATCCAGTGGGTGTATGGTGAAAAGTGTAATAGGTTGAATACAAGATAATATTTCTTCTTTACTTTACAAGAAAACACTAATACACAATTATAAAATACATTCGAATCGAACACAAGAATGACACTTGCAGTAAACAGCAGCACATATCTAGACAATAATAACATTACAAATCTCCCAGAGAGAGCTTCTTAGAAATCAACATTCCAGAAAATTTCGCTCAATTACCTAAAATTAAGTATGTCTCTTGGAATTTTATGACCCCATGACATTACTACTTACTACTCCTGGCCAATAAACTCGTCATAACGCCAAATGTTGTACTTTTCCCATGACGAGTGTATTCGTTTAAAAAACAGTTAACTGGTTAATGCACAATTATTTACCAAACAGAAATCCATGTTTGAAATTAGGGAAAGATTCTCTTCCACGTTAAAAGTTGAAAAGGAACTTTCAGTTAGAACGAATAGAAAGCGGAACGTTCGAAAAGGTTCTGTTTTAAAGGACAAGATTTGCATTACAACATAACAGAATTTCCATGCCTAAGTGACTGATTAACCTACACATACATCAAATAATTCCTCATCCTGTCAGGAAAGTTCACTGAAAAAAGTGTACCAGAAACTCTTTCCAAGGTCTGGTGCACACTGCAGCTACAGTGCTTCAATTGGCCGCTTTTACCTGAACGGACCTATTTCAACCTATAACCCTCATGATTTGAAAAATTAATAGCCACATTCCGTAATTTGTTTTCTTGTACCTTCGCCCATCCTACAGAGTCCATCTAGTAGTTATGGAAACACATTTGCGCTCAACCAACCATGCGACGTGGAGCCCCTGCCTTCTGCAAGTGGTGTTACTGCCTCGTGAATAAGTTAGAACTCCATTTTGCCTTTTGTTTTACTGCAGAGACCACTTATTTCTCTGTCTGATAAGCTAAAAGGGCTTCAGGTTTTTTTTTTTTTATATACTGTACTGTTGAATTGCATTTTTCTAAAAATTACATAAGACTCATACCTGATTTTTTTTACACAGCTAGATGTGATTGCTTTTTTTTTCTTTCAAACGCCGATGTAGGCCAATAGGGAAATGATGGAGAATGGGATAACATTTGGTAGTAGTGTATTTCCTGATTTGATATTACGATTTAATTGGATTTCGGAATACCAATTCCATCAACCAAATAATAGAAATAAAAAAGAGAATTTTGACGACAAGGCAATGCACTTCTAAGCCAAACAGAGTGAAAAAGGATTGTGTTATTTTGTGTGGTAATGGTATAAATAGGTGTAAAAAATGGACAAGCAGTTTTAAATAAAAGATTACAAATATCAAGAGTGGGCATGAGAGTATACATGAAATACCCATACTGTTTGAATTATATATATATAGCGTATCTTCTATATTTAAAATAAGTCTTTTATTAATTTCTTTTAACATGTTTGCGTAGAGTTCTATATCAACGAAAAAGATGGGACAGAATATAGAATTTCAGGGGGGCAAAATGCTGGAAGTAGAATTCCTTGTGTTAATGATCCGAGCAGTTGCAAATTAAGTTATTTGTTTTTAACATCCTGAATAGTTAAACAATCAGAGTTAACAAATTAATCTATTAAGTAATGACGATATTTAATATTGATAGTTTTTAATAAGCTTTAAAGAGTTCAAAAAAGCTGTCACTTGATTTGTATTATAATAAATAATTCAAACAATAGTAATTAATAATAGATATGTAAATGTAAAAAAAGCTTTCACTTGATTTGTATTATAATAAATAATTCAAACAATAGTAATTAATAATAGATATGTAAATTAATTATTAATCATCACTAATTTTGAATCTACAAGTATTTAAATCATTTTTCAAAATTCCATTGACGATTAATAAAGAAATCTATTTCCTCTAGCAAATGAAAATCAATTCTTATCGGAATTATGATGCGTAAGAAAGGTTCAGTTGATTTATTCAGTTAGTATCCTTTACTGAGAAAAATCCATAAGAACTAGTCTGTAGTACCAATTCCTCTTTCAGATAATTTTTATTCTTTACATATAACCCTCGATTCATTTAATTTTTTTTAGATTTACATTTTCTTTTAAAGCTACACTAGGGTTATTTCGGGTGGGATTTCGAACTATATCCAAAAGACGAAGACATTTTCCATGTTCAATACCAAACAACACGAAGATGTTTGGACAACAGAAGGTGCACCAGGCCATATAAAACAGCTTTCAAATGGAATCGGTCTGATTTTAAAACCCAACACTTTCCCAACAAACCGTCGAGATCCAATTGATTCAAGCAATGTTCGGTAACTTTTAACTCTCAAATTATCATTGACGCTAAAATAAATTGGAAATAGCAACTTAATGAATATATAATCAGATCGATTCCGGTAACAAATTTATTTAATGAAATCTCACTTTAGGCTATATTCGGATTATTTTAAATAAACAACTCGCCTTTGGCTTAATTGCTGTATTGATAATGTCTCTAAATCAGTGACGGAATCTTCAGTTGTCGATTCCTTCGAATGCTGATTAGTTTAAAACTGAGTAGTCTTTTAAAGTATGATAATAAACTTACATGTGAAATGTTATAAAATTTTGTGAAGGGTTTTCAAACCAGCTTTAAAAATTTAAAATCAAAGTTCTGGCAAAGTTGGGATTATTCATTGACTCGCTAGTTATTTACTAAAAATTCTAAAAAAATCGTTTTGCTTCCATCTCAGTGAGGTCTAAAAGGAGAAGATTCCTTAAAATATGAATTTCGTGATAATTACAGCAAGATTTATTTGTACAATATATTTATTCGAAAGTAAAAATGAATCCTTTGTTTCCCTAAAATTCTAGATCATCATTGAAAATAGCAAAAGTGTTGGTAATTTTTTCCTTTCAACTGTTTTATACATGAATGCAATATGAAAAAAACAAGCCAAAAAATAACCAAAACAACCTGAAAAATTCCTCTCGGCAAAGGGATCTTTGCATCTAAGTTACTATCTGGTAACATAAATTGTTAGGAACAGAAAATCACTTTTCAGCCCTTAACTTCTAAGATATTGCAGTTTAAATACAAAATACAAACTTTGAATACAAAAGTTGTTAATCGTAATGAGGCGCTAATTTGGTTGATTGGATTTACTTTTCTATCTTTCTTATTAAGAAAGTTATAGTGAAATGAAATTTCACCTCTCCCCTACCATTTGCTAACCCCTTTCGAGCTAAATGGGCCATTTATGAACTCGTCCGAGACCTTTATATTTCTAACAACATATTCCAAGGCAGTTGAAATCCAAACAAAATTAATCTAGTTATCCTGTTCACAAGATAACATGGGAAAAGCGTTATATATATATATATATATATATATATATATATATATATATATATATATATATATATATATATATATATATATATATATATATATATATATATGTAATAGATAGTTTTCCTATAGGAATCTACTTTAAAGCCTAAATATAGATTTAGACTTTAAGTTCCTCCGTTTTCTATCACTGAATTCAAAATTTGAGACAGGCCTATATTTTTTGTAATAATGCCTCATATCAAAATTAATTTATGTAATCTACCTCTTTAAGTTATCACATTCATGTGCTCGAAAATTTATAAACTAATTTTTTGATTCATTGGGTCCAAAATAAGACACATGTTTGTAATTCTTTTGATAAATATATGAGCATAAGTACAATTATTTAATTATTTACGTTTT
Organism: Argiope bruennichi; assembly: GCF_947563725.1. Taxonomy (NCBI): domain Eukaryota; kingdom Metazoa; phylum Arthropoda; class Arachnida; order Araneae; family Araneidae; genus Argiope; species Argiope bruennichi. The sequence goes on along the minus strand of NC_079159.1, from coordinate 7,524,020 downwards.
TTAATTATAGTGTTCACATAGACGCGGATATGAGCGGACGAATAGAATACAATTTTCACAGAATAATTTAACTTAAAATTTGAGAAAAATCTGCAAAATTGACGTGGATGCCGTTGAGAATGCATCTGTCTCAACTATTGGTCCCATGTAACTGGAATTCAAATTATCAGTTGTCCTAAACTAGTAGTTATGTGTCTTAAAATTAGAACAATATTTTAATTAAAATAACTAGTCAACTGGAACTAACTACATTAATCAGTTTCAGAAGCTCTGTTTTACATGTGTTAAACAGTGAAGAAAACACCTGTTTAAATCATCTGGTGTGTTCTCGGGACGACTTTCTCATACTAACACAATATGGTTCTTTTTGTACTTCATAGTACAATGATGAAATATGTACATTAGGGTGGAAGGAAAAAATAAGTTTTTGATTTTTAATTTGTAATAGTGCGGAAAAGTTGCCTTTTGGTGTATATAAAATAAAAGATAAAATGTAGATAAAATAAATTATAAATACGAAAAATATTGGAGTAGGTCTTGAGGTGTCGCAAAGACGTTAAAGTTTCATAAAATTGATTGTTACATTTTAAACTTTTTTTACGAAATAATAAACTTCTGATTTTTAATTTGTAATAACGCGGAAAAGTTGCCTTTTGGTATAGATAAGATAAATAAAAATTATAAAAAAATATCAGAATATATCTTGAGGTACTGCAAGGACCTTAAAGTTTCATAAAAACACACTTTTTGCAACTTTTTAAGGATTTTTGCGTGCCTCGATTATGAAATAAAAGGCTTCCATTAGGCATTGTCATATAAATAAAAGTATAAAAACAATTTAACTATTGCACTGGCATGGCACTGAGTTGTAGCCGGAGCGGTTGTTATTGAGGTAAGGCGGAGATTTGTCTGCGTCCGATGACAAGGACAGAGCTGGTTTCAAATCAGTAGCTCTGCCGAGTTCAGTTGAGTTGGCGTCTCCCCTATGTTTATTGTGTAACTGATTTGTTAGTTTGTGCTTGTGTGCTTTGCTGTGAGTAAAAATGGCTCAATCTAAATTAGTGAAGACAAGATAAATATAGGAGTGTTTTATTTTTTGGGAAATGTAATGCTTTGCTTGAAGTTGAGCACACTACTGACGAATCTAATGCTACTGTTATATTAGACATAAAATCAAAATTGCTTCAGAGAAAGATCCTTCTGTAAACGAAATGTGTGACACTTTAGTTCCCATAATAGAACAAATATGGTCAAGAGCTTCTATTCCCGTTGCTTCTAACAAAAGAATTTCACAAATGATAAAAGCTCATCATGCTAAATACAGGAATTTATTAAAGTCTAAAAGCAGAAAATGATCAGAAAAGTTTTATTTCAATCTCACAGAATTTAGAGAAGAACCTACACGTTGATTCAACATTACTGATTTTTATTTTAAAAAAAGTTCCATTTATGGAATAAAAGGTTCTAAACGATCAATGCTCTAACAGGAAAATGTTTATAGGTAATATTGATATTGCTACCACAAGCGCTTTGAGGAAGAAAGAAGCAAGAAAGAGTAAAGAACTACAGAGAATATTTAAGTTTAATTAAGAACGGGCAAAAAATACTAGCGCATCAGAAACGATTACTGGCGACAATGGCAACGCTGAAGAACAACAGTGTTCTTTACATAAAGAGGCAAGCAAACCAGATTTATCAAATTGATAAGAAGCGATAAAGCTATCAAGTGCCTGTGCGGTTTAATATTAAGTTAAAGCTTTCTACAGAAATCATCTAAAGCTTATCCAAATAGTATAGGGAGGGGACTCGGTTATCGGCTTTCCCTGGCTTCCTTGCCGCATGTAAGCAGTGGAAAGAGTTGTGAGACTGGTGGCCGAATCGGTTCAAAATGTCTGTGGTTCAATCGCAAGAGGAGGATACATAAGAGCAAAAATTGACTCGCATGTGAATTTTCCAAAATTTAATTTTAAAAAACTGTTTAATGTGGACATAAAGTAGAAACAAACATTTTGCAGCTGTAACATTTGTAATCATTAAGGATACAGAAGTAAAAAACGCAATATTGGACATAAAAAATATTTTTTTTTATTACTATACTTTGTAATTAATAATTTTTTTCCAATCGTAATGTTTATATATGCATTTAAAATCACCTTTTGTAGCATTATATGAATGAAAAATTCACAAAAATATTTTATAAATTTTTTATAAGTTTAGAAGTTTATAAATTTTATATAAGTTTAGAAGTTTATGAATTTTTATAAGTAAGAAAGTTTATAATTTTTCAATTTTTTTTACAAACATTAAGCTCTTTTCGGCACCTATAAATACTGTTGCATTGCAACCAAATTTTTAAATATTGTTTTGAATCTAAAAGGCAACTTTCCCACACTATTACCAAAGTAAACTCTAAGAAAAAATTTTAAAGGCCCTTTTTAAAAATTTCCAATTTTTCAATTTTTTTAGAAATTTCAAGCTCTTTGCGGCACTTTAAGATAATGTAGTATAGCAACCAAATTTTTTAATATTGTTTTTGAACCTAAAAGGCAACTTTTCCGCACTATTACCAAACTAAAAATCTAAACAAAAACTTTTAAGGCCATTTTCGTTCCACCCTAATGTACATCTTTCTTTCTATCAAATAACAACAAAATTTCACAAAAATCTGCAATATTGGTGTCAAGAATGGAGAATTCTTTAAGCTGTTGAGTAGTTCAGGAAAGTCTTTTTATTTACCTTCCTTTCTACCTAATGGATCCAAAATTCCATTCCAATATACAGTACTGGTGACAGAACATCATTTCATTCTCTTGTCTTGGAACCAGAATGGACGGTTATTTAAGCTTTTGAGTAGATAAGGGACGTCTTTTTATTTACCTTCCTTTCCACCTAATGCATCCAAAATTTCAAATCAATCTACAATGTTGGTTCTATTAGAACGTCATTCCATATTGCAGAATCAGGAACACCTTTGGAACCAGAATGGATAATTCTTTAAACTTTTTGATAAATGGAAGCGTTTGTTAAAATTCTCGTTTTATTTATCTTCCTTCCTACTCCTCCCCCCCCCAATTGGATCCAAAATTTAATGCCAATCTACAATATTATTCCGTAATTCTACTTCTAGTTGATTTCTTACGCAATTGGATAGATATGAAATTCCATTTCTTTACAATCTAAGAAACTACATATTTCGTATGGCAGAAAAAAAAAAGAATTTCATTATCCTCAGTCGTTACGATTCGAATTATCACATTCACATCCTCGCAAATTTATAGACTGATAGACAGAAAGCCTTTTGGTAGATTGGCTCCAAAATCTGATACATATCTACAATTTTACTGATAAATCTATATACTTAATCATCTGTCTATATCTGTTTTTTGAACAATCAGGAATAAGTAGATGCGAGCAGACAAATTGACAAATTTCTTCCAAATTATAATAGGATTCAGAAAATCAGACAGGAAAGGACACATAAAAATTTTATGCCTGTAACCCATTATATTTTTTAATTATCGTGTTCACAGACCGTCTAATAGACGGATAAAATTCCAAAAAATATTTTTTTGAACATAGGGAGGTATGACCAAAGAGATTCGTCAAAATCCAGCGATTGATTTTTTAATGATTTATAATACATTTGGATAGAGTACTTTATATAATAGAAAATTATAACCTAAAAACCAAATATAAAAACCCAATAACCGACACTAAATCATGGAACTACTGGGTGATAAACAACTGATTTATTAACTGGAATGTGTGAAATGTGTTGCTGAATAAGGCCATTCAAAATAACCGGCCCTTTGACAAATTTCTGAATCAGTCGACCGTTGCATTTGCTTTTAGTAATTAAATTTTCTTCTTTTCCAGCTGGTAGACGTGCACGTGTACGTCGTACCTTCCGCTGAATGGATTGAGCAACGGAAACTCGCCAAAAGAGACATTATTGATCAAGCAGTTTCGTCTGGTTTCGTCAGGTAAGTTTCATTCATCATGCATGCTATTATCCTTTTACTGCAGCATTTTATTTATTACAAATGTCAATACATGTTTTAGATGCGTTGGCTTACAAAGTGAATGGCCACGAGATTGGTTAGCGAATGAAACATACATGTTCATAGTTACAAATCATAGTTGATATAGTTAAGGGATTTCTTTTTCTTTTTTTATTACTTTAATGAAATAAAATTGATGGATATACGGTTGTATGCATATTATTGTTTAAGAATGTTTTAGAGAAAGATTAGATGCAAAACTGATATTCTTAAACCGTCACATAGGGTTGTCCTATTTAAAGCAATTTCTTCCAGCGTCATAAGAAATGGAGAATGGAATGAATTTAAATTTTTATTTTCATTTTTCTTAAGGAAATTGATTGAAAATATGTGGAATGACGCTTATTATCTTATTCATAACGAGGTCCAGAATTTTTGAAATGAAATCGCAGTCCTCCATCCCCTTCTCTAAGAATGCTTTACATTGCTGTGATAAAACAATTCTCCCTTAAGAAATAACAATAAAAATTATGATTCCATGACATGTATTATTTGGTTTTCGAGAATCTGTTATGCTCACATCCATAAATCTTACATCCGTTGCAGAACTTACGTCTGTCAAGAATCTGTTCGTTTAAAATTGCATGATGATTTAATATTCTAAATTATTTAGAATTACGATGATTTTTTTCCTCTCTAGAACAATATTTAGGTGTTTTTTTTTGGAAATCCAATTGTAGAAACTCTTTTTAACCTTGTTTCGTATCATCAATGATAATACAGTTTCCCTCTAAAATGGATTTTAAAATTATGATTCCATGGCATGTATTATTTTATCTTCAAAAATTTGTTATAATTTCATCTACTAATATTACATCTTTCAAGAATACTTTGATTTAAAATATATGTTTTGATTATCTCACATTAATATTCTAAATTATTTAGAATGTACGTTGATTTTTTTTTACCATTAATAATCTACAGGATTTTTGAAAGAGATTCGCACTTGGCTCTCTTTCACCTTTAAATCCTACTGTTGTTTTTAAGCAACAAACAGTTTTGTTTTCTAAAGTATTATAATACTAAAGCTCTACAGTCTATTGTGTGCCAATGGAAGAAAAATCATTGATAATTTTTCATTTGTATCTGGAAAGTGTTGCGCGCGTGTGTGTTTACACTCTCCAAGCCAGAACATTTGATGTAGAGCTACCTGGCACACGTACATTTTGGAGTGTGGAAATGTGCACCTAGAAGCGGTTTTACACTACGTGATATTTAATTTAATAATAGTGCGGATGATACACAAATTAGTTTCATAATAAAGAACATAAAGCAGGTATTGATTTAATAATTGTATAATTATACAGTAATTAATTTTAAAAATTATAATAATACAATTATTAATTTAACAATTTTATAATAATATAATGATTAATTTAATAATGCTAAAATAATACTATGATTAATTTAACAATGTTATAATAATATAATGATTAATTTAACCCTTAACTGGGGACGTGCGATCTGTGAGACCGCTAGCGAGGGATTTTCTGTCACCCCTATTCTATTTCTAGCTCAATTGAATGGATTGACCCTGTAGCTTCCTGTTTTGTAACCTTGAATACATGTGCACTTTTTCAACCGATTTCAGCAGATGCTTTTTAAAATAATTCAGTTATTTCTTCGAGCGCGGTCTCTAAGACCGCATCTCCCTGTTAGTGTCCCAGTGATAAACAAGGCTTAGCAGTTGGCGCTAAAACTTGGGCCCCAAAATATCATCCAGTTTACTGATCCTATAATGAAGCAGTACTCCAGACACTTTTAAATGAAGAATAAAGTGATTTTAGTGATAAGGATAATTGTACAGAAAAGTTTTTCGATGAAAGTTTGCATTCAACTGATTTTAATACGTATGTTCAAACATAATTAATTTTTCTAGTGATAATGTATTTTGAAAAATTTATAAAATATATTAATATACCAAGAGATATATATACAGAATTTATAGGTTGATTTTTATACTAGTTCTTAACCTGTATATTTTAAATGCCCTAGAAAACCGTGTTATGAAAATCACACAAGCCGATAAAAAAAATTGCCAATATTACCCATTGTCATTTTTTTTTATTTTTCATATAATTGCTGAATTGTACGCTATATTGTCTTCTATATACATTCATATACTATAAAAACAAAATGATTTAAACAGTAAAAAGTAATATGCTTTTTCAAGAATATTATTTATTGTAACATGTCATTTGAGAAGAAAATGTATGTTCCAATGCATTTGCGTTTTTCAATGATAATATATTTCGGAAAATTTCTGAAACATGTCTATATATCAAGAAAAATATCTGCAAAATATATTGGCAGTTTTTCATACTAATACGTTCATTAGAAAACTTAATTTGAGTGTAAATGAAATGCGGTCTTGTAGGCCGCACCTCCCCAGTTAAGTCCTAAAATTTCACCTCCCCAGTTAAGGGTTAATAATGCTATAAAAATACAATGATTAATTCAATAATGTACCATGTTATAATAATGTAAGCATAAATAGCATAATGGTAAGCATAATAATGTAACATGTTATCATAATGCTATAATTTAATTTAATAATAACTATAATTTAATTATGCTATAATAATACAATGATTAATTCAATAATGCTATATTAATGCAATGATTAATTCAATAATGTAATACATAAGGTAATTGCTGTATTTTTAAAATACCAAAAGTAGAGTTCTTCGGGAAACATTTTTGCGAAAACAGTTCCATCTCAAAATATGTATTTTGGAATTGGTTCGTTACTACATAACTGCTTACAAATAGAATCATACTTGACAATTGCTGTTACGTTTGAAATTAATTTGGCACTTCAAGAGGATTTAAATTTCAAAATAAAGAATTTATTCTAATAACGTTATTAAAGCGGTAGATGCAGTGTCTTTTGGGAACGTGGGCTGACACTCGAGAACGCCAATCCTGCGCTGCGTAAGTGAGATGCTACCCGAGGGACTGACTGGGAACAGCGGGAACATTTTAATGCGAAACAAACTTCTGCAATTAGAATTTGAAAACATGCTTTCACGATTTTACAAATGATTAATTTTGCTTCGGTCTTTCTTTGTTTCCAATGGAACAATGGAATATAAATCCACAAGGAGCTATGAAACAATGCGTAAGAATTTTAACTATATCTAAGGAATTTTTCGACAGTTGATATTTTAGAATCGCATGATAAATTCCTGTTATATTCTTGTATTTCCTTTCTTGTATATTAAATATAAGAAGATAAAATAATAAAATCATCGAAGGAGTCAGTTTTGAGATCTTGATAAGCTTCGCATTTAAATTTCCTAACGTCTAATAAAAGCGTTTTAAAGTTATATCTGTCTGTGAACAGGGTGATTGAAACGAAACAATTTCAACTTCTTCGCACACAAATTTCTGATTTATATCAAATTTTGAACGAAAGTAAGAGAATTTGTTTGTGTGCCCCCCAACTCAAAATTACCAATAGGGAGGTTGAAAACTGGCATATGACTGTCTGTCTGTTCTTACAGATGTGAGGGCGATAATTCGAAAACTTAGCAAGCTAAATAAATGAAATTTGGTGTACGATCTTGGTCCCAAATTTATAAATTTATATAAAATTTTTAACCTAGTCGGCCGGCTGGAAGATATGCAAAATGTCTACTCGATTCATCTTTACTATATTATGAACCTAAACACAAAACATATTAAATCGTGGTAATAAACCAGAAGGGGTGGGGGGAATAAGTCGCAAATTTCAGTAGATATTCATATTGGCTTTTAGCATACCCTTCTTAAAATTTTGTCTAAATATTTAAAATTTGTTTTTTTTAAGATTAACATTCCATTCTAAATTCGTGGAAAGATTTTTATAGGATAAAAATCTAGGGTATTTAAATACTTTTTGTTGAGAGAAGCGTAAAAAAATCGTCATCAATTTACAAATTATGAAATATCTGGGAAAAAAACACAGAGAAAGATTTCTAAATTCCAACACAATTTGAGAATCTCTGGTTTAGAATATAAACAAATGTCTTTGTTTTTTATCTAAAAATTATTCGAATTGAAAAAAAATGTATTTTAAATTAAACATATTTTACTTTTCATTTGTTTTTAAAAATAGTTCAAATTAAGAGTATGATCCTTACATTCGGGAAGTTCGGAACATTAACTCTTCTGTAAATGTAATGTACATGAAAAAGCATTAAAAAATGGAAAAATAAATATCATTAGCCTTGATTTGCTTTTACTCCACGTGCCTGTCAAAGGCAGACGCTGGAAGAACCGACCAATAATTCAGCAGTTGTCCTTATGTTGTCGTCATGACAGCATTTTTTAGAACACAAAATCTATCGCTCTTTGAAAACAAACTGCCTATTCATTGCTGACCATCTTATTGATTGAGAAAAGCCATTTTGTTCTTCTTTTTTTTTTTTTCAAACTTACTATACTCGGCATCAGTAGTATCGTCTGCATCTTTTCGGAGGTTTCCCGCCTAAATTTTGTTTTCTGTTCTCCATTCTGCAGTGAGAAGGTAAGAATAGTTTTTACTTGTCATGCTCCTATGTGATATGTTTTCTGCTATCGGAAATCACATGTGTTCAAAAGACGTTGCGAGATTACAGTTTATAAAGCCTTTCTAGAAATATTCGATTCATTTCTTAAATTAAACTTCACAACATTTTTTCATAATTATTGACTTTTATTCTATCTTCTTTGCAAATAAAAAATACAAAACTTTATATAATTTTCTGAACATTTAATCGGATACTTTTTAGAAAACTTCATGTACAATTTCATATGTGGAAAATTAATGTAATTTTATAACAATGGCATTAAAACTATAATTCCATTTAAATGCGTAATCATAGATTCTTCCTTAAAATGCAGCCATTTCTTTTTTATGTTAAAAGAACACTGCCAAAGTAATAATCCTAGATAGACTTACTCCATAACTTAGAGTTAGAATTAAAGTATTCTTATTCACAGGAACAGCTACTGACCATAAAAGCAACTAATTCCGAGTTTGAAGCATTTCGAAATATGCAAAAGCAGAAGGCTTAAAACGAAAGTTCTAAAAAACTATGATAAGAGAAGAAAGTAGAATTCAAATTCTCGTGATTTTATTATGCTGATTCACACCCATGTTCCGTTGTAAATAACATTCATTACGTAATTGCGTTTGTTATGTAATTTTTTCCTAAGTGTAGTTATGTTTGAAAACCAAGAATTATCAAATTGAAGAACTCAGTCCACTTTTCCACATATCAGCAAGATAATTAAACAATATAAAGTATTATCGCTATTAAAGGAGCTATACTTATTAATTACGAATTTTACTCTCTATATGAATGCAATAAATACTAAATCTACGATGAAAATGTTCCAAGGTTTAAAAAAGGGGGATTTTTAACAAATGCTTTTCGTTTTTTTTTTTTTTTTTTTTTTTTTTTTCTTTGCCATCTAATATATGCTTATTTTACAACAAACGTTTCCCTTTCTTATGAATCATTTTTTCCGTTTTCCTACAATGCTTTAGAATGATTATATTTTAATTCTATAACCTTTGGATCTGCATAAATACTTGTTGAGAAATTCATGCTTTGGAAATACTGCGCAGTTTTAAATTATTGTAATTCATTTTTCCTTTTTTTTTAGTAAGAAAAACAAAAATATCTCGCATTTATTTTGCTCGAAACCTTATATTTCCTCATATAGACAATTTTTTTTTCAAAATTAAATTTTATTTAATCAAATTTAAATTAATTTTCTAATTTTCATCCATAATTTTATTTTATTTATATATTTTAGAGTGTATACTAATACACAGAAAAATAATTTTTTTTAAAGCCAGTTGTTTTACTTAAAACTATCAGGACAAGAATGTATTTTAATAATTTTTTTAATAATTAAATTTCTCGGGCAAAATTGCAACACAATAGAAAGAAAGTGAATGAATGTTGCTCAATCAATTCCATATAATTATTATTAATTGTCATTATAAAACATTAATAAGTGCCATAAAATAACTGTGTTATCAGCGAAATTGTGACTATTTACATTTATAGCAGGCATAAAATTTTTTGATTATAACCTATCAAACAATTTGCAACTTTAGATAAACTTATTAACAAATGTGTTTAAAAATGTTTTTTTTTAATTTCTTTTTCTTAATCTGACTGCAAATATTACGAATATAATTTAAAGTATTCTTTCTATGTTTATATAATACTAAAAATAAAACTGATTCATATTCTACGTATGTTATATCTTAGGTAAATTTTTTTTCAAGTAGCATTTCAGTTAAAAATTGTGTAAAAAAAGCCAGCAACTCAAACTATGAAACGAGTTTCCATTTGGCAATTTGTTAAATTCATATCGCATCAAACATCACTGCATTTATTATCTAACGGCATGTTATCTAATGCAGGGCTGTGATGCTATTTTTGTTTTCTTTTACTGAAAATTGGCAATAAATTCCAAAATTACCTTGTCATTATGCTTTAGAGTTTTATTATATTATCATGAATTGACTCGATTCCTAAGTTCCTCATAGTTATTGAAAATGCAGATGAAATTATTCCATTCTCTCAATTTGAATATTATTTGATACTTGATATTATAGAAAGGGACGGATTCTCTGATTCAGAAAGATTATTCAAATTAATTGTTTTTATTATTTCATAATGGGCGCCTACCTCTTTAAAACCGGAAATATTGTTCATTTTTAAATTTAACATCTTTTTAATTCATATGTAGTCGTTGATCGTCTAATGAAATAAATAGTTAAAAAAAATCTGAAATCCTCTGTAATGCAGGGACTCGCTCAAGCAGATTGCACATGCAGATTAAGCTTTTCTGCGCGTACGTTCATACTGCAAAATAACACGTATTATGTCTGTTCAAAGCTATTTTCAGATTAAAGTTCTAGGGAGGTTTTTTTTGTCTTCGGATTCAACTTTTCCTCATTCAAAACAGACTGTATAAAAATAAAATATTTTAATACCATAATTAAATAATTTAAAATTTATAGAAAAAAGATTTCTTGAATGATGTACATTATTGAATTTTTTATTTATAAATTAATATACTTTTTCCCGTCAAAGTAGTAAGTGGTTCTTGTATTGTAAGTAATGGCTTGTAAGTAATAGTCTGGGATTAGTTTCCTAAATTTTTGTTATCCCATTCATGCTACATTTTACTACTATTCGCGAATTACTAAATCGCGACCATTTTCTACATCAGATCTCGAAAAGTTTTAAGAATATCCACTTGAAATTTTGCGTGTTTTAGTCTCTTAAAAACATTAAATTAATATAGATTTTTAAACAAAAAACAAATTAACAGAAATTATTTCGTTATGTTTAAACCCTAAATATTATTTAGAAAAAAATATGTTTTTGAGTCGTGGACGCCTTATAAACTTAAAACAGAATCAATATAATTAGAATAGTAACGAAATATCACGCCTACATAGCAATAATAATAATCTGTATATTTTCTATTTTTCATTATTGTAACATTAAATTAAAAATTAATTTTGAAACTAAGTATTTATTTAAAATTACTCATTATAACAAATAAAGATGCCAATATTTGTAACTAAAGAACTGAAAGTAGACTGCAATTCATAAACGAAATACTGCTATCTTTTGATGGAAAAAACCGGGTATCTTTGAGATTCTGGAAAACAAAACAATCATTTCTTACCGACATTTATTATATACGACTATGCAAACATCAGAAATTTTAAAATTATTATCTAACCCGCATGAACATGTTTATTCTAATTTAAAGGACTCTGAACTTTATCCATTTAATTAATACATTTGATATTAGAATAAAAATTACCCAAAATATAGTTAATCTTTTAATGCAAGGATATTAGGATTAAATATTCCATATCTTTTGTAGTTACTCTAATTTCTTTTTGAGAAACGTTCTTATTTGTTTTCAGAATGGCTATTAACAGTGTTCTTCTGGTAAAATCGTAGATACGAAATAACGATTTCAAGAATTCGACGTTTCTATTTCATAAAATATTCATTTAAACACAGGTTTAATGCACGTTAAATCCTTCGGGGCCGAATATCTGATAAAAGAGATGTTAAAAGTTGTATAAATCAGGCGTTGTCTTCGTTATCTAATTAAAGCCCAAAACTATGAATATCCGCAACAAAATAATCCTTGTTAATCCTCATCTTTAAAAAAATAGTTTGAGATATTTTTGTATTATAATTGTGTAATTTGTTTTTTAACCGTAATATATTGACTTATGTACTAAATTTCATTATTTAAATGTTCTGAAATACGAATAATAAAATATACAAATTAAAAATAATTATTGTTCAAACTTATCAATAGTTGGCATTACTATTAATTAATTTAGAATACAAAAATAAAGATCAATAAATATCACATTCCTGCCTTGCCGAAAACTTTAAATTAATATTATCGTATAAATTTATATTAAAATTCTTATTATTATTACAGAAATATTTTATTCTTATTATTACAGAAAAAAATTAAAGCTATGTTTAATCCGTTTCAAACAAATAAAGATAACATTTAGTAAATTGAAACATAATATTCGTAATAAATTCCATGAAGCATACTATAATTGTAAAATCTCTCAATTATTTTTAGTTTTAATTTTAAAATAAAAAAAATAAAAATTTCGAATGATTTTTTTTATAACCGATTTATTAAATTTTGATGCATCTATTTAAATCTCATTGAAAATTTATATTATTACTTTATTTCGAAATTTTTCCAATTATACTTATATTCAAAATTTCAATCTCTATAACTATGTTATAAATTTTAAAGATGATAATTATTTTGTTTCATTTTAAGACTTTTCTAGGTTTAATAGATCAAAAATGACGCTTAATTTTGTCTATAACTGTACTATAAAATTCAAAGAAAATCTTTTTCTAAACGTAGACATGTTCTATAAGTTTATCTCTATGCTATGTTATAGACCTCACAAAAAAAATAATGATTTTGTTTGACCTTGCTTTTTCTAAGAGTAATGATGTTCTAACTTCAATGTATAATTATTGCCATGTTATAAATTTTAACTAAGCTATAGAAAGAAAAATAACTATTTATAATTGCGAATGTTTCATACACATCATCTAATTTTTGACTTAATAAAAAATTTAATAACGGATTGAAATTATTATTTTTAAGTATAAAATCTGTTTCTCATTTTTATGTTCTCATAAACAGTGTACACAGAAATAGCATTGTATTCTCAATTTAGCCGGAAAAATCAGTATCTCGAATTATGTTTGTGCGCATATGAAAATGATGATAGAAATTTGCATTGAGTTAAATCAATGAAATTTGGCATGTAGATATATTATGTCCCTAGAACA